>NC_044068.1:2486501-2606501 GCF_902167405.1 Gadus morhua
CCTCACAAGCATGAGCTTATTCCATTACCCTCGACCAATGAGCTGCTGTCCCGCCCCCAGCCGGCCCCCTCACCCTATTGGACCAGTGTGCCTTCGAGACGGACAGCGTGTGCGGGATGATCCAGAGCCCCTCGGACGACGCAGACTGGGTCCACACCGCCAGCCGGCCGGGGGCGGAGGACCACACCCTGATGGGCCGCTGCAGAGGTGCACCACCTGACGGGTCTCCTGCTGCTACGTCACCACTAAACCACACCTCCAAACTACTACGACACTAAACTACACCAAACTGCTACGTCACCACTAAATTACACATCCCAACTACAACACCACTAAACGACACCACTAAACTACACCTAACTGCTACGTCACCACTAAACTACACATCCCAACTACAACCCCACTAAACTACACCTAACTGTTACATCACCACTAAACTACACCTAACTGCTACGTCACCACTAAACTACAGCTAACTTCTACGTCACCACTAAACTACACCTAACTGCAACGTCACCACTAAACTGCACATCCCAACTACCACAACACTAAACTACACCTCCCCACCACTAAACTACACCACTAAACTACACCTCCTAACTACTAACCGCTATACTACACCTAACTACTACTACACCACTAAACTACACCTCCCCACCACTAAACTACACCTCCGTCTACTAACCACCTAACTACACCCTAACTACCACTACACCACTAAACTAAACCATCAGGTGATGTCATCGTGATGTCATCGTGATGTCATCGTGACGTCATGATGACGTCGTCTCGCTGTCTCCAGACGCCGGTCACTTCATGTACTTCGACACGTCGTCGGGCCCCCCCCAGACCTCCGCCCTGCTGGAGTCCCGGACCCTCTACCCCCGCAGGAAGGGCCAGTGCCTGCAGTTCTTCTACAAGATGACCGGAGACCCCCAGGACCGCCTGGTGGTCTGGCTCAGGGAGGACGACGGCACCGGCACCATCCGCAAGATGAGGAAGGTCCACACCTTCCACGGTGAGACCCTGGGAGAGGCCTAGGGGGGCCTGGTGCTTCACAGGCCTGGACTCAGCACTGGGAGGGTCAGTACTGGGAGGGACTCTGTACTGGGAGGGACTCTGTACTGGGTCCTGGGGCGGGACTCTGTACTGGGTCCTGGGGCGGGACTCTGTACTGGGTCCTGGGGCAGGACTTTGTACTGGGTCCTGGGCGGACTGGGCGGTCCTAGTCTGATGAGACATTTCTGATGAACACATTTAAAGGGTTTGAGAGGGTCTCAAGGGTTAGGGTCTAGGCAGCTAGGACAGGGGTTAGGGTCTAGGATGCTAGGTCAGGGTCTAGGGTCTAGGAGGCAAGTCAGGGTCTAGGAGACTAGGGCAGAGTTTAGGGTCTAGGCAGCTAGGTCAGGGTTTAGGGTCTAGGCAGCTAGGACATGGTTTAGGGTCTAGGAGGCTAGGACAGGGTCTAGGGTCCAGGAGGCTAAGGCAGAGTCTAGGAGGCTAGGACAGGGGTTAGGATCTAGGAAGCTAGGACAGGGTCTAGGGTCCAGGAGGCTAAGGCAGAGTCTAGGAGGCTAGGACAGGGGTTAGGATCTAGGAGGCTAGGACAGGGTGTAGGGCCTAGGCAGCTAGAGGTCCTTGTTGTGATCAGACGTTCACAGACTCCCTTCCCGTTTCCTCCAGCCGACTCCGACCACTCCTGGAAGATCGCTCACGTGTCCGTGGCGTCGACGGTGAAGTTCCGCTACTCGCTCCAGGCGGTGCGGGGCGGGGCCGCGGCCGCGGCGGGTGGCGTGTTTGTGGACGACGTGGCGCTGACGGAGACGGCGTGCCCCGCCGCCGTCTGGCGGATCCAGAACTTCTCCCGCATCATGGAGGGGCCGGACGCCACCATCCCCATCAACAGCCCGCCCTTCTACAGCCCCGAGGGGTACGCCTTCGGCGTGCAAGTCGTACCGCGCTCCACTTACAGTGACTACAGCGGCGACTACACCGGGCTGTACTTCCACCTGGTCAGCGGCGACAACGACGTGGTGATGGACTGGCCGGCCGTCAACCGGCAGGCCCGACTGGTGGTGATGGACCAGGACCCCGACGTCACCCAGAGGATGTCCACCGCACGCAGCCTCACCACCGACATGAAGACCAGTGAGTCCCCACTGCAGGGTCTACAGGATGTGTGTGTATCGACTCTGTAGTAGTGAGGACCAGTGAGTCCCCACTGGCAGGGTGTACAGGATGTGTGTGTATCGACTCTGTAGTAGTGAGGACCAGTGAGTCCCCACTAAGCAAGATCTACAGGATGTGTGTGTATCAACTCTGTAGTAGTGAGGACCAGTGAGTCCCCACTAAGCAAGATCTACAGGATGTGTGTGAGTCTGTTACTGTGTTACTCTGCATCATTACTTATGATGTCTTTCATGTGTCAGTAATACTAAGGACTCTATAAACTCTAGATAATACCTCAGAGTGGGAGGCTTATAGAAGATGCCTTTCTGCAATACTCCGGGGATATTGGCGGTTAAATCAGAGGTCTTCCAAACCGCTAACCTGTTGGTTTGGAGGACCTCTGATTTGGCCTTGAGGTGGCGCTTGCTAGCCTCTAGCTACGGCGCTTGCTAGCCGTCAGCTATGGCGCTTGCTAGCCCCTAGCTTCGGCTCTTGCTAGCCGCTAGCTACGGCGCTTGCTAGCCGCTAGCTTCGGCTCTTGCTAGCCGCTAGCTACGGCGCTTGCTAGCCGCTAGCTGCGGCTAGAAGACCCCCTTACGTCTGCGTTCTTCCCTCCCAGTGGCCGACGGGAGGCTGATGTGGGACGAACCGTCCAAGGTGGGCACGCTGGACCCGGCGTGCGGATGCTACCGCGGGCCGTCCTGGGGGTGGAGAAACTTTGTGAAGCACTTCGACCTGCGGCGCCGTAGCTACCTGAAGAACGACGACCTCATCATCCTCTTGGACTTTGAGGGTGAGACGCTCAAACTGTGAGACGGGTGGTTTTGGGGTCTGACGGGATAGGACAGACAGGAGGCAGGCAGACGGGTAGGACACTGATGGGAAGAGAGACAGGTCAGAGAGACAGACAAGTTCAAACAGGTAGCAGACAGACAGGTAGCAGACAGGCCGGTAGCAGACAGGCTGGTAGCAGACAGGCAGGTAGAAGACAGACAGGTAGCAGACAGACAGGTAGCAGACAGACTGGTAGCAGACAGGCAGGTAGAAGACAGGCCGGTAGAAGACAGACAGGTAGCAAAAAGGCTGATAGCAGATAGACAGGTAGCAGACAGGCCGGTAGAAGACAGGCCGGTAGCAGACAGACAGGTAGCAGACAGGCCGGTAGCAGACAGACAGGTAGCAGACAGACAGGTAGCAGACAGGCCGCTAGCAGACAGACAGGTAGCAGACAGACAGGTAGCAGAGAGGCCGGTAGCAGACAGACAGGTAGCGAAGGTTTTGGGTTCCTGTGTTGAAAAGAGATTTGATGATCTCTGTTTCTGCAGACATAACGTCCCTGGTGAATACAGAGGTCCCCATCCAGCCCATGGCGGTCTAGGAGGTAACACACACACACATACACACACACACACACACACACACACACACACACACACACACACACACACACACACACACACACACACACACACACACACACACACACACACACTCTTATCATGCCATTTTGTTGTGTTTTTTTCACCAGATCCTAGAATTGTTTCTGTGGCAGCGAAACCAGACGTGTTGCTCTCGGACACACAACACACAAATAATGTGAATCTATAGACCAATCATTTCTTTCAATACATCTACAAAGGCAAATCATGTGCATACATGTGTACTGTTTCAGTGGGATCCGGGCCTAGAAACATGATGGCTCTGGGTCTAGAAACATGATGGCTCTGGGTCCAGAAACAGGATGTGGAGCTGAGTCAAGATGGATCTGAACTCCTGAATCTGAACCTAAAATGTCTTGTTTTTCTTCTCCTGGTGGAGAATGAGGAGGGTTGATGTGTTACTACAGAGTTATGTGTTCTCTCCACTGATTAAACATCAATAAAGGGTTAATGATTCTTCTGTTGCCCTTCAGTCCTTCTACAGAACATCTCAGGGCCATGGGAATCAGATTATTCCTATGTCCCCCGTCAGACACAACAGCCAATCGTATTGCTCCAAAGGGGCAGGAATCAAAACATTAAAATAAGACCATAAATAAAAGATGCTAAGAGAAGAAATACACCAGAGCAGATATGCATATGAATAAAAGCTGTGGCAAACGTTTGAATCCCTGATTTTAAAGGGGACCTATATTCGACTTTTATGACCTATAAACGTTGTTATAATGATTGATAGTCAGGTTTAACCATAATAAAGTGTCAAATAATGACGTACATGCATTTCGACGTATTCCCTGCTGACAGTCTGGGGTGGCTGTGCAGAGCGCTAAACACTCGGGACAACGTTTGCGATTCACTTGTTCACATTTCCGGGAAATCATCTACGTAGAGGCACTCCTGCCGCGCCCCCATATGCCTGGTCAAATCTGCCCGCGCGCGCGCTTCAAAGAAGGTAACCAATCACAACGGAGTTGGGTTGGCAGGAGGGGGGCGAGGGGGCGGAGAAGGACGAAACCGAGCGTTGACAGAGAATGCTGAAAGCGCCCAGATGAGAGGAAGAGTTTCCCGAAAATCTACATCGTTTTTTGTGTATGGTTAAACATGACGATCAATCATTATAACAACGTTCATAGGTCATAAAAGTCGAAAAAGCATAATAGGTCCCCTTTAAATACAGCTCAGAACTCCGACGTCGTGGAAGTTTCCAACTCAAAGAAAAACCTCCTCATGCGGGGTTGTGGGTTCAACCCCCGGGAACAACAAGACCTTTGGCTCTAGCGATGGGCCCAGTGTCCCCAGAGCCAGGCACTAAATCTCCTTTAGTCCTTGGTTTCTCTGGATAAAGGGTGGAGAAAACACTGTAAAGCCTGGACCTTTGACTCCAGGCTCTACCCACGTGTCCACAGTTCAGACTCGGCAGGTTTTTACTGTCAAGGTGAACGCCATCTCAGCACCTTCAGGTGCTGAGATGGCGTGTCCTTTGTGTCCTTTGATAGTTTAATCTAAACAATATTAATCAGCGGAATTCAACAACTGAAGCTGGTTGTACTTTTTGTGCCCAGTATAATGTAATGCTTTTAATATAATGCAGCAGAATAATAAGATGAGGTCAAACAATCATTTTATTATAAAAAGAATTCAAAGCCTTTGTTTGGTTGGGTTGTTTATTGGGATTGATTAACTTTATCTCCTTAAATTAGATTCTTATCAGCCTCACGCTCGACTAGTTATTCATAACACCGTTCAGCCATTAAAGACAGCTCATTAAAGATGATTTAGTGGCTTTCAAATCTGTTTAAAATGCTGACTATGAGGACCCCGATGTAGAGGTTATAAAATAAATAATAAAGGAAGGTTAGCCAGATAAGCATCAATCTGATAAGACAGGATGAAGGTACAGAAGAGCTACGCTAGCATCAGGTGAAGGTGAGAGGCGACAGTAGCTCAGAACGGGTTGACTATTCACCGGGAGGATGCTAGTTGGATCCCTGGAGTGTCGAGGTGTCCCTGAGCAAGACACCTGAGCCTGACTGTTCCTGACGAGCTGGCTGTCGCCTTGCGTGGTTTACTCTGCCTTCGGTGTGTGAGTGTGTGAATAAATGGTTGTAAGTCACTTTGGATGAAAGCGTCAGCAGAATCCCCTAAATGTAAAATGGGAACAGATGAGCAACGTTAGCTTCCAGGTGAATGTGAATGTGAAGGTACAGGTGATCTCCAGGTGACCTGCATTAGCATCAGGTGAATGTGAAGGTACAGGTGATCTCCAGGTGAGCTGCATTAGCATCAGGTGAATGTGAAGGTACAGGTGATCTCCAGGTGAGCTGCATTAGCATCAGGTGAATGTGAAGGTACAGGTGAGCTACATCAACGTGCACCGCCTCCCTGTTACTCATTACGGGCGCAGATTGCCCGATCAAAGTTTGCGTCTCTTTATGAGATGTTGGCGTGATGAGCAGAGCATCGTTCCACTCCAGCCTCCGGACTTCAACATGGGCGCCGCGTGGAGGAGCTCTCCCCTGCTGGGGCTTCTGCTGCTACTGACGGTACCCCAGCCTTACAGCCTAAACCCTGTGCCCTTTAACGGGTTTGCCGACCTGCGACTGACTGCTCTCTTATCTTCCAGGTGCATGCTGCCCCCCAGGGCTACGGTCGGTACAGAGGGGGCAATGGTTCATCATCTCAACTTACTGCACGCAAACCCAACTGTTTTCTGAGGTAGCGTTGTTTGTGATTGTGTATTTTTGTGTGCGTTTGTGTGTGTGTGCGTTTGCGTGTGTCTGCGTATGTGTTTTTGTGTGTGTCAGGAGGGGATGCAGATAAAGGAGAACTACGGGACGACATTCCAGAGATCAACAGAGGTCTGCTAACTACCTTAACTTAACTAACTAACTAACTTAACTTAGCTCTATTCTAACTTCACTCTCTCAGCTCGGCCGGTGTGGTTCTGACCGCTCTCGGGTTCGTTTTGTGTTTCTGCAGATCTCGATCACCTGTTCCAGGGAGACATCGCCGGGGATGTGAGTGAATCCTAGACACAGATCTTTGTTTACTGTTGTTGTTGTTTGGTCAGTTTGTCTGGAGGATGGCCTATAATGTGGTCGTTTGTATGGGTGGATGTTTGTGTTTCTAAGGTTTTATTAGTGCTGTCAGTTAAACGCGTTATTATCGGCGTTAACGCAAACCAATTTTAACGGCGTTAATTTTTTTATTGCGCGATTAACACAATTTTTTTATTTTTTATATATTTTTTTCTTTGGCTCAAAACAAAGAAGCAGTAGCCTGACTGCTATGTTCAAGGCAGTATGTTTGTATGTTCATCGTTTAATTGCACTATAGGCTTTTTTTTTGTATCGTCCTGTTTTGATCAGTATATGCCAATGTTGTTATCAATAAAAAAACATTTGCAAGGGGCAAGCCGATGCACTTCTCCATGTTGATAAGAGCATTAAAATGAGAAAAATTAATGGGACAAAGAAATCAAGGGATATTTAGCATAGAAAAAAAGTGAGTTAACCATGACATTAATGCGATTAATCGCGATTAAATATTTGAATCGCTTGACAGCCCTAGTTTTTACGTATGTTGTGCATGTTTTTGTTTCCAGCCCAGGAAGTTGTGTGTGTGTACATTGTGTTTTGTTTTGTATGTTTGTGTTTATTGTGTTGCATTGTGTTATATGTTGTGTTTGTTTGTGTCTCCAGCCCCGGAGAAACGCCATCCTGAACGACACGATGCGCTGGACCTTCCCCATCCCCTACATCCTAACCGACTCCCTCGGTAAGCGGACACTAACCCGTGACACTAACCCGTGAGCACGCCGTCCCCATCCCCCCCTGACCGCTGTCGCCCCCACAGACCTGAACGCCAAGGGGGTGATCCTGCAGGCCATGGAGGCCTACCGCCTCAAGTCCTGCGTGGACTTCAAACCCTACGAAGGAGAAGCCTCATACCTGTCCTTCACCAAGCTGTCCGGGTAGGAGCCCTCAACTACGCAACCTGCAACACCAGCACTTCACTACGCCCTTCACCCTGCAACACCAGCACTTTAAACTACGTACTTTAACCTGCAACACCAGCACCTTAAACTACGCCCTTCACCCTGCAACACCAGCACCTTAAACTACGCAACCTGCAACACCAGCACCTTAAACTACGCACCACAACCTGCAACACCAGCACCTTAAACTACGCACCACAACCTGCAACACCAGCAGCTTAAACTACGCACCGCAACCTGCAACACCAGCACCTTAAACTACGCACCACAACCTGCAACACCAGCACCTTAAACTACATACTTTAACCTACAACACCAGCACCTTAAACTACGCAACCTGCAACACCAGCACCTTAAACTACGCACCACAACCTGCAACACCAGCACCTTAAACTACGCACCACAACCTGCAACACCAGCAGCTTAAACTACGCAACCTGCAACACCAGCACCTTAAACTACGCAACCTGCAACACCAGCACCTTAAACTACGCACCACAACCTGCAACACCAGCACCTTAAACTACGCACCACAACCTGCAACACCAGCACCTTAAACTACGCACCACAACCTGCAACACCAGCACCTTAAACTACGCAACCTGCAACACCAGCACCTTAAACTACGTACTTTAACCTACAACACCAGCACCTTAGACTACGCAGCTTAACCTACAACACCAGCACCTTAAACTACGCACCACAACCTGCAACACCAGCACCTTAAACTACGCAACCTGCAACACCAGCACCTTAAACTACGTACTTTAACCTACAACACCAGCACCTTAGACTACGCAGCTTAACCTACAACACCAGCACCTTAAACTACGCAACCTGCAACACCAGCACCTTAAACTACGCACCACAACCTGCAACACCAGCAGCTTAAACTACGCAACCTGCAACACCAGCACCTTAAACTACGCACCACAACCTGCAACACCAGCACCTTAAACTACGCACCACAACCTGCAACACCAGCACCTTAAACTACGCAACCTGCAACACCAGCACCTTAAACTACGCACCACAACCTGCAACACCAGCACCTTAAACTACGCAACCTGCAACACCAGCACCTTAAACTGCGCACCACAACCTGCAACACCAGCACCTTAAACTGCGCATTATAAACTGCAACACCAGCACTTTAAACTACGCAACCTGCAACACCAGCACCGTAAACTATGCAGCTTAACCTACAACTCCTGCACCTTAAACTATGCACTTTTACACCAGCACCTTAAACTACGCAGTTTAAGCTGCAACACCACTAAAGAAGAGTTATAAGAGTTAAAAACATAAAGCCTGTAATACCACGGTACCCGTCTCCCAGTACCGGTCTCCCAGTACCGGTGTCACAGAACCAGTCTCCTGGTATCCACCTCACAGCAGCTGTCCTCCCCAGGTGCTGGTCCTTCGTGGGGGACCTGAAGGAGGGCCACGCCCAGGGCCAGAATGTGTCCATCGGGGCTGGCTGCGACACGCGCGCCGTCGTGGAGCACGAGCTGCTGCACGCGCTGGGCTTCTACCACGAGCAGTCCCGCGCCGACCGGGACAACTACGTCCACATCGCGTGGGACCAGATCCTGGAAGGTCTGTGGAACCTCCCTAAAACTAGGTCAGGTTAGGTAGACGAGAGCAGGTTAGTTACACTAGACTAGAGCAGGTTAGTTTGACTAGAGTAGGTTAGTTAGAATATGCTAGGTCGGGTGAGTTACACTAGACTAGAGCAGGTTAGTTAGACTAGAGTAGAGTAGGTTAGTTACACTAGACTAGAGCGGGTTAGTTACACAAGAGCAGGTTAGTTACACTAGACTAGAGTCGGTTAGTTACACTAGACTAGAGCGGGTTAGTTAGACTAGAGTAGTTTAGTTAGCCTAGACTAGAGTAGGTTAGTTGCACTAAACTAGAGCGGGTAAGTTACACTAGAGCAGGTTAGTTAGACTAGAGTAGGTTAGTTAGACTAGAGTAGGTTAGTTAGCCTAGACTAGAGTAGGTTAATTACACTAGACTAGAGCGGGTTAGTTATACAAGAGCAGGTTAGTTACACTAGACTAGAGTCGGTTAGTTACACTAGACTAGAGCGGGTTAGTTAGACTAGAGTAGGTTAGTTAGCCTAGACTAGAGTAGGTTAGTTGCACTAAACTAGAGCGGGTAAGTTACACTAGAGCAGGTTAGTCAGACTAGACTAGAGTAGGTTAGTTACACTAGACTAGAGAGGGTTAGTTAGACTAGACTAGAGTAGGTTAATTACACTAAAATAGAGCGGGTAAGTTACACTAGAGCAGGATAGTCAGACTAGACTAGAGTAGGTTAGTTACACTAGACTAGAGCGGGTTAGTTAGATTAGACTAGAGTAGGTTAGTTACACTAGACTAGAGCAGGTTGGTTCGACTAGAGTAGGTTAGTTAGCCTGGACTAGAGTAGTTCATTTACACTAGACTACAGTAGGTTAGTTAACTAGACTAGAGCGGGTAAGTTGTAAGGTTGTCCTGTGTCCTCCCAGAATAGAGTGGTGGTTGTACAGCAGAACGTTCCTGACAGCAGAACTTTCCTGACAGCAGAACGTTCCTAACAGCAGAACGTTCCTGACAGCAGAATGTTCCTGACAGCAGAACGTTCCTGACCCGTTCCTCCTGCAGGGAAGGAGCACAACTTCAACAAGTACGAGGACGACTTCATCACGGACCTGAACACGGCGTACGACTACGAGTCCATCATGCACTACCGGCCATTCTCCTTCAACAAGGACCCCTTGGTGCCCACCATCACCACCGCCATCCCTGCCTTCAACGCCCTCATCGGCCAGCGCCTCGACTTCAGCGCCACCGACCTCACCCGGCTCAACCGCATGTACGACTGTGGTGAGCGCGCACACACACACACACACACACAAGCGCACGCACGTATCCGTGCAGGAAACTCTAGATTATGATTATTGGGGAATAGGATATTCTAGATTCTAAAGACATAGGGGATTATCAGGACATAGAGGATTATCAGGACATAGGGGTTTATCAGGACATAAAGGATTATCAGGACATAGGGGATTATCAGGACATAGAGGGTAATCAGGACATAGGGGATTATCAGGACATAGGGGTTTATCAGGACATAGGGGATTATCAGGACATAGGGGATTATCAGGACATAGGGGTAATCAGGACACAGGGGATTATCAGGACATAGGGGGTAATCAGGACATAGGGGATTATCAGGACATAGGGGTTTATCAGGACATAGGGGACTATCAAGACATAGGTGGTAATCAGGACATAGGGGATTATCAAGACATAGAGGATTATCAGGACATAGGGGATTATCAGGACATAGGGGGTAATCAGGACATAGGGGGTAATCAGGACATAGGGGATTATCAGGACATAGGGGATTATCAGGACATAGGGGGTAATCAGGACATCGGGGGTTATCAGGACATAGAGGATTATCAGGACATAGAGGATGAGGAGGCCGTAGTGGGAGTGTTGACTGGTTTCCTGTGCAGCCCAGAGCCTGACCCTACTGGACCAGTGCTCCTTTGAGCTCATCAACATCTGTGGGATGATCCAGAACCAGAAGGACCACGCAGACTGGATCCAGACCCTCAGCACCCCCGGCCAGCCCGACCACACTCTGCTGGGCCGCTGCCGAGGTGCACGCACGCACACACACGCACGCACACACACACGCACGCACGCACGCAAGCACGCACACACACATGCAAACACACACATGCGCGCACGCACACACACGCACACACACGCACAACCAAATGCCAACGTTCTGGTCTTGTTGTGGGGTTGTGGTTACATAAATTTGTGTGTGTATGTGTCTGTCTGCCCGTGTGTGTGTGTGTGTGTGTGTGTGTGTGTGTGTGTCTGTCTGTCTGCCCGTGTGTGTGTGTGTGCGTGTGTGTCTGCCCGTGTGTGTCTGTCTGCCCGTCTGTCTGCCCGTCTGTGTGTGTGTGTGTGTGTGCCCGTGTGTGTGTGTGTGTGTGTGTGTGTGTGTCTGTGTGTGTGTGTGTGTGTGTGTGTGTGTGTGTGCCCGTGTGTGTGTGTGTGTGTGTGCCCGTGTGTGTGTGTGTGTGTCTGCCCATGTGTGTGTGTGTGTGTGCCCGTGTGTGTGTGTGTGTGTGTGTGTGTGTGTGTGTGTGTGTGCCCGTGTGTGTGTGTGTGTGTGCCCGTGTGTGTGTGTGTGTGTGTGTGTGTGTGTGTGCCCGTGTGTGTGTGTGTGTGTGTGTCTAGACGCGGGGTACTTCATGGGCTTCGACGTGGCGGGGGGCCCGGCGGGGGCCAGCGCCCTGCTGGAGTCCCGGGTCCTGCACCCGCGCCGGGACCAGCAGTGCCTCCACTTCTTCTACCGGACCGGCCTCACGCCGGGGGACCGGCTGGTGGTCTGGGTCCGCACGGACGACGGCACCGGGGCGGTCCGCAGGGTCCGCAAGATACACACCATCACAGGTAACACACACACACGCGGGCAGACACGCACACACACACACACACACACACACACACACACACACACACACACACACACACACCATCACAGGTAACACACACCATCACAGGTAACACACACACACACCATCAAAGGTAACACACACACACACATCACAGGTAACACACACACCATCACAGGTAACACACACACACACCATCAAAGGTAACACACACACACACCATCAAAGGTAACACACACACACACCATCAAAGTAACACACACACACACACACACACACAGATCACAGGTAACACACACATCATCACAGGTAACACACACACACACACACACACACACACACACACACACACACACACACCCTCCCAGGTAACCCCCCTCCCTCCCCAGGTGAGGGGACGGGCCGCTGGCACCTGGCCCATGTGACTCTGCGGCAGACGGAGAAGTTCCGCTACTTCTTCCAGGGCGTGCAGGGCTCCGCCTCCTCCACGGGCGCCATCTCGCTCGATGACATCACGCTCAGCGAGACCGTCTGCCCGAGCGCCGTCTGGCAGGTCTCGAACTTCTCGCTCGTGGGCGTGGCCCCGGGCACGGCCCTCACCAGCCGCTGCTACTCCAGCCCCGAGGGCTACTCCTTCGGGCTCCGCCTCTACCCCCGGGGCTTTGACCCCTCCTACCGGGACCACCTGGCCCTGACCGTCCACCTGTGCTCCGGGCCGGACGACGCGGTGATGGAGTGGCCGGCGCTGCACCGGCAGGTGACCGTCACGGTGCTGGACCAGGACGCCGACGCCACGCGCACCATGTCCTCCAGCCGAAGCTTCACCACTGGTACACAGGCCCCGCCCACTGACCGGCCCCGCCCACTGACCGGCCCCGCCCACTGACCGGCCCCGCCCACTGACCGGCCCCGCCCACTGACCGGCCCCGCCCACTGACCGGCCCCGCCCACTGACAGGCCCCGCCCACTGACTGGCCTCGCCCACTGACCGGCCCCGCCCACTGACCGGCCCCGCCCACTTACAGGCCCCGCCCACTGGCCGGCCCCGCCCACTGACAGGCCCTGCCCACTGACAGGCCCTGTCGACTAACATGCCCTGCCCAGTGACAGGCCACGCCCATTGACACGCCCCGCTTACCGACACGTCCACAGACACGCCCCACCCACTGACAAGCCCCGCCCACTAACACGCCCTGTCCACTGACTAGTCCCGCCCACTAACACGCCCCAAACATCATACTAAGCTAATTACTGGGAAGGAAATTATACATAATATTAATATATTAAAGTGGATATTAAAGTGTTTGACCCCTGACCCCAGATGCAGCGGGGCCCTGGGAGAGACCCACCGCGACCTCCTCGGCCACCTGGGACCCCAGCTGCAGCTGTTACCGCGGCAAAGACTTTGGCTGGCCCACCTTCATGTCCCACGATCAGCTTGGGAGGCGGAGCTTCCTGAAGAACGATGACCTCATCATCACCGCCGACTTCAACGGTACCGGCCTTCCTGTTGACCTGTTACCCCATATTCTGGGCTTCTTCAGCTCTAACCTCTGACCTCTGACCTCTGACCGCTCTCCACAGTTTGGATCGTTTAGGTCAAACCAAGCGTTCGCTTTATCTTTCAGGAATCGCTTGTTAAGCCTCGTTAAGCCTTATTAATTCTTGTTAAGCCTTGTTACGCCTCGTTAAGCCTCATTAAGCCTCTTTAAGCCTCGTTAAGCCTTGTTAAGCCTTGTTACGCCTCGTTAAGCCTCTTTAAGCCTTTAAGGTCCCATGGATGTAAAAATGCAGAATGTATATACATATATCTATCCATTATATGTATATATACATGTATATAACTGTATATCTCCATGCCCCCGCTGTGGTCCTCAGACCTGACCCACCTCCTCCGTACCGAGGAGAGGCCAGCAGCGCATACTGATGACGTCACAGACCCTGGTGACATCACAGGGGCGGAGCCAGCCAGAGGGCAGGACGGGGGGCGGGCCCGGGAGCGGCGTGCGGCCAGCGGGGACCCCTGCTCCCCCAACCCCTGCCTCCACCAAGGGGTGTGTGTCAACACACACGGCGCCGCAAGCTGCAGGTGAGTGTGTGTGTGTGTGTGTGTGTTTGTGTGTGTGTGTGTGTGTGTGTGTGTGTGTGTGTGTGTGTGTGTGTGTGTGTGTGTGTGTGTGTGTGTGTGTGTGTGTGTGTGTGTGCGCGTGCGTGTGCGCGTGCACGCGCGCGTGGTAGGTACCTTCACATGAACACCAACAAACTAAAATGAAGGCATGATCTAAAGAAGATTTCTAACATTAAAATATGATAATAACATTGATAATATCACTGTTATAACAGGTGAAAATAACATTAATGATGTCACTACGTTATAACAGGTGATAATAACATTAATGATGTCACTATGTTATAACAGGTGATAATAACATTAATGATGTCACTATATTATTAAAGGGATAATAACATTAATGATGTCACTATGTTATAACAGGTGATTATAACATTAATGATGTCACTATTTTATAACAGGTGATAATAACATTAATGATGTCACTATGTTATAACAGGTCATAATAACATTAATGTTGTCACTATGTAATAACAGGTCATAATAACATTAGTGATGTCACTATGTTATAACAGGTGATAATAACATTAGTGATGTCACTATGTTATAACAGGTGATAATAACATTAATGATGTCACTATGTTATAAAAGGGATAATAACATTAATGATGTCACTATGTTATAACAGGTGATAATAACATGAATGATGTCATTATGTTATAACAGGTGATAATAACATTACGTTACAACAGGTGTGCATCTGGTCGTGCCACTTTCTACACCGGCGAGACATGTCACATGATGCGTTACCATGGCGACGTACTGGGGGCTGTGATCGGTGGCGTGGCGGGCATCGTCGTTATGACGACCTCCATCCTGGCCGTGCTCAGGAGGCGTCGGCCCGGCGGTCACTGAGAGTGTCACGTTCTCCCATCATGCAACACGCCGGAGACATGTTGTGACGTTAAGAGGCATGTGTGAATATTTACGAGTTATATTAATATAACGGTGTATTCGTTGGCTTAGCTCAGGAGGTAGAGCAGTTGTCTTGTAATCTAAAGGTTCCTAGTTCGATCCCCTGCTCCTCCTAGCTGAGTGTTGATGTGTCCCTGAGAAAACACTCGCCTTGCATGCTTGACTCAGTGTGTCAATGTGTGTATAAACCGATGTAAGTCGCTTTGGATAAAAGCGCCTGCTAATTGTTATTGTAATAATATTTATAAAACAATGTTATAATGTTAACATAACAATGTTATAATAACGATCTAATTATATTAATATAACAATGTAAGAATAATAATATAACGTATAATAATATTAATATAATCAGTGTTGTCCAGCTTGCTGCCCCTCCTCCTTTAACCTCTGAGCCTTGATACCCCAGCTTTAACCTCTGAGTCTTGATACCCCAGCTTTAACCTCTGATCCTTGATACCCCAGCTTTAACCTCTGAGCCTTGATACCCCAGCTTTAACCTCTGATCCTTGATACCCCAGCTTTAACCTCTGAGCCTTAATACCCCAGCTTTAACCTCTGAGCCTTGATACCCCAGCTTTAACCTCTGAGCCTTGATACCCCAGCTTTAACCTCTGATCCTTGAAACCCTAGCTTTAACCTCTGATCCTTGATACCCCAGCTTTAACCTCTGATCCTTGATACCCCAGCTTTAACCTCTGAGCCTTGATACCCCAGCTTTAACCTCTGCTCTAATTTCTGCCTTTGTAAACTAAACACAAGGCAGACACATTCAGACAGATTCCACTTTTTTGACAGCAGAGTTTGCTTTGGTAAATTTGTCTTGATTGTAAATCTTTGATCTACAGAATAAAATGAGATGTCTCAGGGGAATAAATACAATTTCTACTTTAATTGAATCTTGTTAGTTTTCAGTTGTTTTACAGATCAGCTCAGGTTGTTGTGAAAGACTATAACAAACTACTCCAGTATCAAAGTAATATTCCAACATTAAAACTATTCCAATATTAAAACTATTCCAATAATAAAACGATTAAAATATTAAAACGATTACATTTAGACTGACGATTTCTAAGTAGATATTTATCCTTTACATCGGCGTATTCAAAACATTTGATCTAAATAGCAAATATCTCAATACTAGGTATCATACATCACATCACACTCATTCAAATAGTTATTCAAATCATTTAGATTCCAGGTAAATGCACTCATAATTTGTACTTCATGTGTTCTGTACAAAACCTTTTTACATCCTCTATTCAAACACAGTGAGCTGCTCATTCTTCTTCAAAGACTCTGATATGTACATGTCTAAAGTCCAGTTACAGCTTGTACTATAACTACACTTAAATAGGTTAAGGATGACTGTGTGAACTACTACGTAATTAACTAGAAGACGTTGGCTTTCCTCCTCCTCCTCTTCCTCCTCCTCCTCTGGAATACCAACTGCCCCCTCATCACCTCCTGTTGGATAATAACACAAGGATATTGAGGATGCCACCTCCCACTTCAACTACATAAGTCAGAAGAAAGAGAAACAACAATATATCTCTGTCGGTACAGTAAGGACTTTCATAGAAGCAAGTGCCAAGCAGTAACAATCGCTAGGTTAACCCATTCCCCGTACACAACAAAGATAGCTAGGATAAGTTGCTACACCATGCTAAGTACTGTTTTTAAGTGCCAGGACATAAGTGCCTGGCACTTAATGCGTGCATTTAGTGCCAGGCCGTAAAACATACAACAAGTGTGTACATTAAGTGCCAGGACGTACAACGTACAATAAGTGTTTACATTAAGTGCCAGGGCATCAGACATACAACACACTGCCGTTTCCTCGACAGTGACCAATAAGTCCATGTGAGGGCAGTCTTTCCCTCGCACATGGAGGAGCACAGTCTTGTCGAGGCCTCCACCACCTTTTACACAATCACCGCCACCTCCAACTCCACCATCACAAACACCACCACCTCCAACACAGTCACCACTACCTCCACCATCACTTAGACCAACATCAACACCACCTCAAGCCTCCATCACCTGCATCTCCCTCCACTCCCGCCTCAGTTCTTTGAGGTGTTGGTGGTGTTGTTACTCTTCTCGCCTGATGACGTCTGGGGAGCAGAGAGAGGGAACATTAGCGTCTAGATGTTTGGACATGGAGATGTTCTGCTGCCGGACCCGCTCTCACCTTGGCCAGTATGAGCTTCAGAACCTCGTCCCGTACCTGCCGGCACACCAAACACAAAGTCACGACCCCGTCAAAGCAGCCTAAGTATTGAGGCACTTATGTACAGGGAGACAGCATGGTCACATCAACGGTGTTTGAATCCTACCCTTTGTTCCGCCAGAACCCCCGTGATGAACAGAAACAGACCCTGAGAACAGAGAGCCCCGATTAATGGAGACACAATATTTAACACAATGTTTTCAGGAAAGGATCCGTAGGTCTTTTGTGGTAAATGTTGAGACATCTACTCTAGTTAATAGTGTAATTTAGTAACTAAGAAAGTTTCTTTGTTCCAAAGCGACTCTTATTTAATTGGGGTAGTTTATTAAGACTGAGGACACGGTGAAGTGGGCAGCGTTTTTCCCATAGATAGATTTTTTTTCCTGGGGATCAAACCCAGGAGCTTTGGGCGTGGCGCCTGCCTAGACGCGGCAGTATCCTGTACAACGGTTCCCCTCTCTACTACTACTACTACTCTTCGTCCCCTATGGGACATAAGGCTTCAATGAGCACCCTCCATGGTTCCCCTCTCACCTGGAAGGAATTGAGGATGGTGAAGGCGTAGGTGATGAAGATCATGAGGCCGGACTGCGTGCTGCCGTCGATGGAAGCCTCGTCGCTGGAGTCTCCCAGGAACAGCATGACAAAGCCCAGGATCCAGGTGAGGCCGAAGGCCGGCGTGAGGAACAGCATGACCTTCAGGATGCTCTTGGCAGTTTCTGCGTCGGACTTGTTGTCATCGGGGACGGCGGTCTTGGTGAGCGTGAGGATGACCACGCACATGGAGAAGAGGTTGGTGAGGACCACAACGCCCACGGGCAGCAGGAAGGCGTGGATAGAGCCCCTCAGAAGCCCCTCATAGGTCAGCCAACAGGTCCCCTTCTTCCGGTAGTCGCTGCCCGTGTACTTGTAGTAGACGTAGGTGCTGCCCACGATGAGCATGGGCACGATGTAGCCCACGATGCTGGACAGGAACATGAACACCCTCTTCCTCAGCGGGTTGAAGACGAAGATGAGCTGGTGGACCAGCATGACGCTGAGACACAGCATCCAGCAGAACATGGTGAGGAAGAACAAGTGCTGGCAGATGGTGAACACCAGGCACACGTTCTCGCTGATCTTGTCGGGGAAGGAGGAGGCCAGGAAGCAGAGGTCGGCCAGCAGGAGGCTGACGGCGATGTTGACCAGAGAAGTGTGGCGGAAGTGCGAGAGGTTGCTCTTGACGACGGCCGACCACACCAGCGCCTCGATGATGAGGAAGAGCAGCAGGGCGCAGATGGACACGCCCAGACCCAGGTAGGTGAGCTCGTCCAGGAAAGGCAGGATCAGGGTGGTTTTGGACATCAGGGCGGAGAAGGGCGTCAGATGGCTACACTCGCAGACGGTTTCATTCCCGTCCTCGCTGGTCACCAGCTGGCACCCCTCGCCGGACCACTGGTGGGACGAGATGTTCCAGAACACGCATTCGACTTCGTTGAAATCCGGGTACTCCCTGGGGAAGTTGAGCTTGATGTCGATGGTCTCTCTGCTGCTGTTCTGCAGAGTGGCCGACACCACCAGGCTTGCCGTCTTGCTGTTCTTGTTAATTCGGGGCAGCTTGTAGGCCAGGTTCTTCACGGCCATGGTCTTGATGATGCCCTCGCTGTTGTTCACGGCCACGTCCACACCGAACACAGTCTGGCTGCAGTCCTCCTCCTCCACCTGGCAGATGACCAGCTTGACGTTGTCCGAGTCCTCGCCCTTGCTGAGGTTGGCCTGGATGTTCTCCACGAGGCCCTCCACCGACTCCAGGTATTGTGTGGACATGGTGTTCTGGACGGTAATGTTGACGGCCTCCCATGATTGGTTCAGCATGTTACTGGCCGCATTGATCAGGTCCTGGAAGGGGAGGGGGGAGGATGTCAGGTAACGCTCACCTGGTCCCAGTGGGATTACCTTTACATTCAGGGTGTTAACAAGTACATTTGTCAGAAGAAGAGAAAAATATATATATCGCTGTCAGGACAGTAAGGATTTTCATAGAAGCAAGTTCCAAGCACTATCAATCACTAGGTAAACCCATTCTCCCTTTACACAAAGAGCTATCTAGGATAAGCTGCTACACCATGCTACGTACTATTTTTAGGCGCAAGGACGTGCAACATACAATAAGTGTGTACATGAAGTGCCAGATTTTTGTACATTAAGTGCCAGGAATGCTTCAAGTCCAGCGAGCTTTAGTGGTTTGTAAGGGGGATAGCGAGCTCCAGTGTTGAAACACTGATCCCCGTCGGCAGTGTCCTACTCACAGGAAACAGCTGGTCGTGGAGCACCACGTTGCCCGAGGCCTCGGCCATGGTGCTCAGGATGCTGATGCCCGCGCCCAGGTCGGCCAGGTCCTCCTTGGAGCCCGTGTTCATGATGGATCCGTTGTTCAGATTCCCGAAGATGCCCTCGGCCGCGCTCTGCGTCGCGCCAAAGCCTTGTTTGAAGCTCTGCCAGACAAGTTTCACACGATTTATTTATGTTTTAAGTATTCTTTTTTTCCAAGTTTCTATTTCTTTTCTTAAGTATTCCTTTTTTTCAACTAGTACTAGTTGTAGTTAGGCCAGAGATGGTTAATAGTACTAGTTGTTGTTAGGTCAGAGATGGTTAATAGTGCTAGTTGTAGTTAGGTCAGAGATGGTTAATAGTACTAGTTGTAGTTAGGCCAGAGCTGGTTAATAGTACTAGTTGTAGTTATGTTAGAGATTTTTTAATAGTTCTAGTTGTAGTAAGGCCAGAGATGGTTAATAGTACTAGTTGTAGTTAGGCCAGAGATGGTTAATAGTACTAGTTGTAGTTAGGTCAGAGATGGTTAATAGTACTAGTTGTAGTTAGGTCAGAGACTGTTAATAGTACTAGTTGAAGTAAGGTCAGAGATGGTTAATAGTACTAGTTGTAGTTAGGTCAGAGATGGTTAATAGTACTAGTTGAAGTAAGGTCAGAGATGGTTAATAGTACTAGTTGTAGTTAGGTCAGAGATGGTTAATAGTACTAGTTGTAGTTAGGTCAGAGACGGTTAATAGTACTAGTTGTAGTTAGGTCAGAGATGGTTAATAGTACTAGTTGTAGTTAGGTCTGAGATGTTTAATAGTACTAGTTGTAGTTAGGTTAGAGATGGTTAATAGTACTAGTTGTAGTTAGGCCAGAGATGGTTAATAGTACTAGTTGTAGTTAGGTCAGAGATGGTTAATAATACTAGTTGTAGTTAGGTCAGAGATGGTTAATAGTACTAGTTGTAGTTAGGTCAGAGACGGTTAATAGTACTAGTTGTAGTTAGGTCAGAGATGGTTAATAGTACTAGTTGTAGTTAGGTCTGAGATGTTTAATAGTACTAGTTGTAGTTAGGTTAGAGATGGTTAATAGTACTAGTTGTAGTTAGGCCAGAGATGGTTAATAGTACTAGTTGTAGTTAGGTCAGAGATGGTTAATAATACTAGTTGTAGTTAGGTCAGAGATGGTTAGTTACATCAGCCACGTCCAGGGCCCTCAGCACATCAGTGGAGATGCACTGGTAGAAGGGCTCCTGCCAGGCACTGCCGTCACAGGTGCGAGACACGTAGCCCTCCCGGCCCTCGGGACACGTCCGGTTGAACACCGAGTACCCCGCTGGGGTGGGCGGCCACAAACTGAGGCCGGAGAACTCCGCCGCGCAGAACGCAGCGCCAGCTAGGAACACCAAGAGGGAAGACTACAAGTTATACTACAGGTAAGACCTCAGGTTATACTACAAGTATCCCTACAAGTTATGCTACAAGTAATACTACAGGTTATACTACAACTAAGACTACAAGTGATACTACAACTGATATAACAATTCATAATCTATACTACGAGGTACACTACAGGTAATTCTACAAGTTAAACTACAGGTTGTACTACAAGTTATGCTACAGGTAATGCTACAAGTTATACTAGAGGTAAGACTACAGGTTATACTACAAGTTATACTACAAATTATACAACAGGTAAGACTACGAGTTCAGGTAATACGTAAGGGATAATGCCCGACGAGGCACCCGGCTTCCATCGCGCGTCGGGACTGCTCATGCCTCCGCGTCGTCCATTAATTCCTGATAATGGACCCATCGAAGGGTATTAACCCGCTTATACCACGGTCACTTGCCAAAGAAAATGAATTAAGGCCATTCATTTATATTTCCATGCGTTTTACAATCCAAATATAAAGGTTATCACAAGCCATAACTTTGTTTCTCTGGTAACGCCTGAGGGTTTGACTACTTCCTGGAGCAACCATTACCCTCCCGTAATGTTCTGATGCAACGGATCGTTGCTCACTACTCCAGTAGTTAGGACGGACCTTAGCTACGACTTGGCAACGGGAGGTATTCTAGTCCGTCGGTTTTGACTGCGTTCCCGTTGCTATGGTTACTCATTTCTGAGACAGGCTGATAAGATACGCCAGCTAGCGCATTAATTGAGAACGGTGAACAGACAATTTGACTGGAACTACTAAGCATGTGTCCGTTTATCAGGAGTTAAAGGGGACATATTATGAAAACAGCACTTTTGGGGTGTTGTTGTGGGTTGGTGGTGCTCCCACACGCATACAAACTTTGAAATAAGTCCGTACATGATTTTTTGAGTGAGTTACGCATTTCTGGAAGCAGCCCGCCTCCAGCTACCAAACGAGCGAGTCAGTTTCGGCGCCCCCTCCTACGTAGGAAGGGGGCACGTTTGAATATTACCTCCCACTTCCCCACTCCCCTCCAATCAGAGCATCGCTAAGTTTTTGTGGACCAGCGGACGAGCAGCTCCGGCGGGGGCAACACGGCGCTAACCCTGCAGCTAAGCTCCGGGAGTACGATCCCTTTCTCTGGCGCCGAGCTCACCCCGCCGGAGCTGCCGCCGAAGGGAAGTCGGGAGGAGGAGACATGGAGTAGAAAGGGATTGTACTCCCGGAGCTGAGCTGCCGGACTGCCGCCGAGCTACCCCAGCTGGAGCTGCTCGTCCGCTGCCACCTAGCTTCGGCGCCAGCTCAGCTCCCGGAGTATACCGCCGAAGCGGCCAGACAGCTTCGACGGCGGCCGGACAGCAGTCCGGCAGCTCCGGCGCGGGGAGCTCGGAGGCAGTCCGGCAGCTCAGCTCCCGGAGTACAATCCTTTTCTTCTCCATGTCGCGGTTCATGGACTTCAGAGAGTCAAAGCCAAAGTTCCTTTCCCCCAATTCTTCTCAACCATGGCCGAGATACCCCCCACTACGAGTCTTTACTTGTGGAAGTACCAGAGACATCAGACACAGTCTTTATTATTCATAATATCATCCGAGCCGCACATAGCTTTTGGCCCTGATGTTAGATAGATTATATAAATACCGTATATAATATTATTATTATGTTATATGATATTATATATAAAGCTCCAGGACTTAGCAAACGGCAGCAATCCCTTCTCCTCCATGCTGTGGTTCAGTCTGACAGCTCATTGGTCAATGGGCAGCAGCTCATTTGCATCAACGCTACAGACAACAGAAACAGCGCATTCTGAAGCGACTGAAACAGAGGGGAATAGCGGTAGACAATATTTTTTTTCCTAAAAGCTATTTCCAGCAAACAGCTTCAAAAACATGTTTTCTGGAACTCAAATACTATGTTTACTTGTTTGGGAAGCACCATAATATGTCTCCTTTAATGCACACCCTGCAGCCAATCAGAATCGAGCATTCCCCCAGACCGTGGTATAATACAAGTTCTACAACAGGTAAGAATACAAGTTGTACAACAGGTAAGACTACAAGTTAAACTACAATTAATACTACAGGAAAGACTACAATGCATGCTACAACTGATATAACAAGTTATTCTACATACTATCCTTCCCAATCCTAAAGCTGATTGCAGTGCCTTAAATGAACCACGATGTTTCTGTGATGAAACATAAAGTTAAGTTAATGTTAAGTTAAGGTTAGGGTTAAGGCTATTTACGGTAGATGACCCCGATGTCCAGGCGGAGGGTCTTCTTCTGGTCCTTCTTGTTCTCGAAGGTGATGTTGACGTAGTGAGGGTCCAGGCTCTTGCTGCAGCTGATAGGGACGTCGAAGGTGTAGACCTGTTCCTCTACCGACACTAGAGGGAGGCACGCGTTGACCTTAGTGAAGTGGTCGGGAGAATGTGTTCAAACAGTCGGTCTTAGCCCTGCAGTAGTGTCCTATTGAGGGTTTGGTAGAGTGGTCCGGAGTTTGAGGGTCCAAATCGGGTTTCCTCTGTAGCACACTACTTAACACCCGTAATGAGGGCGTGGCACGTGTTGCTATTGCCACGAACACGCGCCACGCCAAGGATACTCAGTGTCTGAACCCCCCTGTCGGCCCTATTGCTCCATGAATATATATATTATATTATTTATATTTATATTGAAATCTTAAATCTCTAACTGGACTAACTGAACTGATATTGCACATTTTTTTCCCTCTCTTAAAGTAGTATTGTATATTCTTCTTTGTAAATTTTGTAAATTCTATTGTATAGTTATACCGTATACTTAACAGTATATTTATATTTCGTGCTGTTCTTTCTGTTTTTTTTTTAAAATATATTAACAATAGGTTAAGTGAGTGCTCACCTGTTGGCGTCAGGGTGGCCTGCTCCGCGTCCCGGTAAAACCATGTGACCTTGTAGGCCTCCGTGGTGGGGGCGATGGTGGTGGTGACCATGACGGTCTCCGAGGAGGACTCTCCCTCAGAGCAGTCCACCGTCAGGGGGTCCATCACCATCTTGATGGGGTCGGGCAGCAGGGCGACGTCCAGCCCCAGCAGGGCCGTGTGCCTCACCGAGCCCTCCGAGAACTCACACTTAAACACGCCTGTGGGAGCGCGCTAGCAGTTAGCTCTGGCTCTATCGTGGGTGTTCTTTAAAGGGGACATGTTATTCAAGCAGGTGTGTGTTTGTGTGTGTGATTAGCCATTACGAGCCGTTTGAAAATCTGCCTCTTCTGACATCACAACTGGGCGTGTCCACCTAGAGCTGTTTGTTTGGTAGCTAGCATCAGGCGTGTCTATGAGCTGAATTAAACCGTCCTATCCTGCCCCCCCCCCCCCTCACCTGCCCCCCTCCTCACCTACCCCGCCCATCACCTGCCCCCCTCCTCACCTGCCCAGTTCCCGTTCACCCGATTCAGCGTGAGCCGGATGCAGGCGGGCGTGCTGGCGCTCTCACAGGTGGTGAGCTGCGCCACGCTGCCGTTCCCCAGCTCGGCAAACTCCTCCCCCCGGCTCATGCTCCACATGTTCACGCCCAGGATCTCGTTGAAGCTGCAGGTCATCATGGGGGTGGAGTCGTAGCAGACCAGGGAGCCCGTGGCGGTCATCTCCACCAGCCCTGGGGGGGTGGGGTGGGGGGATTATTACGTCTGGGATTATTCGTCTGAAGCCCCCGCATCGAGGCCTCATCGTGGCCACGTTTCCTTCCAGCGCTTTGGCTGCTAATAGAACGACGTGAGATTCAAGACCCGCGTTTCTTGGCCCTCACAAACAAAACAACGAATATTTAATGTTCCCACATTACCCAGAATGCCTTGCACCTCTCCCTCTCAAAATCCAGAGGCTACAGGCTATAAGAATTGTAAATGTATCATTGATTAATTCAATAATATAAATGAATCAAATCTGCAGGCTTTACTATGAATTGGGAAAGCTAGTTGAGGAGATTTATAGGTAGCAGGTAGGGGTCATGAAGGAGCAGGTAGGGGTTAGACAGTACAGAGACAGGTCATTAAGGAGCAGGTAGGGGTTAGACAGTACAGAGACAGGTCATTAAGGAACAGGTAGGGGTTAGACAGTACAGAGACGGGTCATTAAGGAGCAGGTAGGGGTTAGACAGTACAGAGACAGGTCATTAAGGAGCAGGTAGGGGTTGGACAGTACAGAGACAGGTCATTAAGGAGCAGTTAGGGGTTATACAGTACAGAGACAGGTCATTAAGGAGCAGGTAGGGGTTAGACAGTACAGAGACAGGTCATTAAGGAGCAGGTAGGGGTTAGACAGTACAGAGACAGGTCATTAAGGAGCAGGTAGGGGTTGGACAGTACAGAGACAGGTCATTAAGGAGCAGGTAGGGGTTAGACAGTACAGAGACAGGTCATTAAGGAGCACGTAGGGGTTAGACAGTACAGAGACAGGTCATTAAGGAGCAGGTAGGGGTTAGACAGTACAGAGACGGGTCATTAAGGAGCAGGTAGGGGTTAGACAGTACAGAGACGGGTCATTAAGGAGCAGGTAGGGGTTAGACAGTACAGAGACAGGTCATTAAGGAGCAGGTAGGGGTTAGACAGTACAGAGACAGGTCATTGAGGAGCAGGTAGGGGTTAGACAGTACAGAGACAGGTCATTGAGGAGCAGGTAGGGCTTAGACAGTAACTCACCGATGCTCTCCATGACGATGGAGGCAGACATGTGCAACTCCAGAGACCCGAGGACTTCCTGAAGCTTGGACGTCAAAAACACGGCGCTCACATTGGCCACAAAGTCAGCGATGGCGTCGCTGGGGAGACGACACACAGCGCGCGGGGGGGGGGGGGGGGGGTTCACTCAGTCACTCAGTCAACACTTTGTGTTGTGAAGACGCTCCCTCTTCTCCCTCCTCAACCCCATCTCCAGCAGAGCTGTCCACGCTACTTGTTAGTGCTAATGGTCCTGTTCTACTGGTTCTAGATCTATTACATAGCTACCGGTTAGTGTCGGTGGTTGTGTTAGCGTGACGGTTAGGGGACCTCCAGTTTAGGGTGATAATAGGGTGAGGGTTAGGGTACCTCTACTGTGGGGTTATAGGGTGAGGGTTGGGGTACCCTCTAGTGTGGGGTTAGGGGTTATGGGGTTAGGGTACCTCTGTAATGTGGTGACGTTCAGACTCTCAAAGCCGTTCAGCTTCTTCAGGCCGGCGATGAGCTGCGAAAGGAGAAGACGTGAGACAGGAAACAGAAGCAATCGCATCGATATCAAGATCAGATCAATCCCGATAGAATTGGCTAAAGAAGAGTCGGACGCACCATGGCTTCGGCGGCGTCGCCCCACGGACCCATCACCAGCTCCACGGTCCCGACGATCTGCACTGGGGGACGGGGACGGGGAGCAGAACTGTGAGCACACAGCCCCAAAGCAGCCCTTTGTGTGCCGCAATGTGTGTGTGCATGTGTGCGCGTGTGTATCTGTGTGCATATGTGTGTGTGTGTGTATGTGTGGGTTTGTATTCACGACCGTGCATATGTGTGTGTTCTGTTCATGTGTGTTTGTTTGCGTGCATGTGCGTGTATTTGTCAGGGTGTTCATGTGCATATGTATGTGTGTGTGTGTGTGTGTGTGTGTGTTTATGGGTGTGTGCGTGTGTATTCACGTGTGTGCATGTGTTTCTGTGTGTTTGTGTGTGCGTGGGGGGGGGGTGTTCATGTGTACACTTTTTACATATGCGTTAATTTTAAACAATATAATAGTAAGAATAGCTAAGAAAGGTGTTCTTCATACACATTATTTTTCCATCAGAAGTGATTTATACTGTAAGTAGGTGATACAAAGGAACTGAGTTGCAAAATTAGGCCTTTTTACACTGCCAAGCCGGTTCGGTCGTGGCTTGGCGCGCCCTGCAATTTCACCGTCTTGCTTGTGTGAAACCGAGGGGGTAAAATCCCCCGTCTTCACAGCGCCGGCTTTCTTGGTTCACTGGAGAAGTCAAGTTTCAAGTTTATTTTTAGAGCCCTTTAAAACAACTTCAGCTGACCAAAGTGCTGTACGAATCAGCTATCGAGTTACCAAAACACAAGTATCATAAAAACAATTAAAAGCACAAAAAGGACATAGACAATAATGAAACCTATACAGAGTTAAATGCTAGAGGAAATAAACGAGTTGTAGGAGGGATTTGAAAATGGGCACTGAAGCGGCTAGCGGCTAGCCTAACATGAAGAGGGAGTTTGTTCCACAGTCTGGGGCCAACGAGTGATAAAGCCCGTTCCCCTCTGCTCTCAGTTCGGTGAAAACGGATCTAACTGTATGGTTGTGGAACTGTGTTGAAAGCGCACTGGCATGAGTATGACGAATGTATTAGATATGCAAATGTAGATATGTGACACAAGTTGCCCGCAAGCATACAAATCTACCCGCATATGGCATATGGCTGGTTCAAATTTCCGTCCCTGACGTGGGTGTGGGTGTGTGCTTGTATGCATGTGTGTGTGTGTGTGTGTGTGTGTGTGTGTGTGTGTGTGTGTGTGTGTGTGTGTGTGTGTGTGTGTGTGTGTGTGTGTGTGTGTGTGTGTGTGTGTGTGTGTGTGTGTGTGTGTGCGTGCCCAGGTACCTGGGAACTTTGGGATGCACATGGGTTCGTATCCCAGGATGGGCTTGGTGCAGGTGGTGGCGTTGCAGCAGGTGGTGTTGTAACACACGTCGTTGGTCCAGATGTAGCCCGGCCCGCAGTCACACCGCACCGTTTCGCCCAGCAGCAGGCAGTCTGCACACAGGACGGCATCATGTACCAACCAGCTCCCCCGGGACTCGCTCACCGAGTCGATCGCCTCGCCGATGTTAGTTCAGGCTGGGATTCTAATCGTGGACGATAATTCTGAAAGAACGCGACATTCGCCAATGCCGGTATATCTGGAACCGATCATCTCGTTTTTTGGGTTTTCGACTGGTTGAAGTTTCCAAGGACCTTAAACCAATCACAGGCTTCGGGTGTGACCTCTATCGCGTTGGGGGTCGGAGATGCCGGAGGAAAGCATCTGGCCACACACGCACACACACGCACGCGCACGCACGCACACACACACACACACACACTCTCTCCCTCTCACAAACACCTCCCCAAACCCTCTCGTAATCTGTCCTTGTCCCCGTATAATTCTTTATGTTTTGGTATATGTTACATGTCTATCGCACGTAAAAAAAGAAAGTAAAAAAAAACAATCACAGGCTGAGCGCTGCGTTGTTCCGTTATTGGCCGACGCGAAGGTCAAGTATAGTATTAGAAGTATAGTCGAAGTAGAAGTAATAGTAGTAGAGTAGCAGCGGTGTGTTGTATTGTAGGAGTAGTAGTATTAGTATAGTAGCAGTGTGCTGTGTAGTAGTATTAGTATAGTAGCAGTGTGTAGTTGTATAGTAGTAGTGTTTGTGTTGTAGTAGTAGTAGTATAATGTAATGTAATGTAACTTTATTTGAACAGGGACAATGTACAAAAGAAAAATTAACCTTGTTTAGAGCAAGGAGATATGCATTGTACCAGGTTTTAGCAAACGGCTATTTTCCACCTGTAGTCGCTGGGCAGGTAAGAACTATTAAAACTAAACAAGACACAATAATATCTCAACATGGGATTAAACATTCAATGGATCACAAGATACAATAATACAAATACATAGGATAAAAATGTTTACAAAAAGCACTTACATATTTTATAAAAAATATACCCCTGTCCTTCAAGCACTACAAAATGTATATATATTTTTATAAGTTTGGAGAAAGCTTGAAAATCATAGAAGAAAAAAACAATCGTAGAAGAATGGTAGCAGGGTGTTGTATAGTTGTACAGTAGTAGTATTGTGGTAGTGGTAGTAGTATACTAGTAGTGTGTGTAGTAGTAGTGGTATAGGATTACTGTGTGTAGTAGTAGTGTGTAGTATGATAGTAGTAGCAGTGTGTTGTGTAGTTCTTTAGTAGTAGTAGTATTGTGTGTGTAGTAGTAGTATAATAGTAGTACGGTTGTAGTAGTAGTAGAAGTGTAGTAGTAGTGTGTGTAGTAGTTGTATAGTAGTAGTGTGTGTAGTAGTATAATAGTAGTATGGTTGTTGTAGTAGTAGTATAGTAGAAGTGTGTTTTGTAGTTGTATAGTAGTAGTAGTATGATAGTAGTATGGTTGTAGTAGTAGTGATTAGTAGTAATAGTGTAGTAGTACTATAGTAGTAGTGTGTTTTGTAGTTGTACAGTAGTAGTAGTATAGTAATAGTGTTTGTAGTAGTATGGTTTTAGTAGTAGTAGTAGTAGTGTAGTAGTACTATAGTAGTAGTGTGTTTTGTAGTAGTATAGTAGTAGTGTGTGTAGGGCCCCACCTGACACCACCTCGATCTCCTGGATGCTGACCTGGTGCGCGGCAACGTCCAGCTGGGAGTTGTTGAAGGTGGAGAGGATGGAGGACGTGGCCAGGGTGATGTTACTCTCCACCATCAGCTCAGCCACAAACAAATCTGGGGACAACACCACAGTCTGTCTGTCTGTCTGTCTGTCTGTCTGTCTGTCTGTCTGTCTGTCTGTCTGTCTGTCTGTCTGCCTGCCTGCCTGCCTGCCTGCCTGTCTGTCTGTCTGCCTGCCTGCCTGTCTGTCTGCCTGTCTGTCTGTCTGTCTATCTGTCTGTCTGCCTGCCTGCCTGCCTGCCTGCCTGCCTGCCTGCCTGCCTGTCTGTCTGCCTGCCTGCCTGCTTCCCTGTCTGTCTGCCTGTCTTCCTGCCTGCCTGTCTGCCTGTCTGTCTTTTTTTTTCCTGCAGAGAATGCGGTGAGGGCTGTAATGCAAGGTGAGGTTTCAAGTATGTTTTTGTAAAGCCACATAGTTTAAGGCGTAAAGAATTGTTTAATGGCTTAAATCAGGTGAGGGATTTGAACAGAGTCTAAATGGAGTAAAAAATGTAAACATGTACACCGTTTATAAAATAAAAAAATGGTGGAAAACACAATTTTAAGTGAAGAGTTAAACAATTAGCTGATATGATCAAGTTTGAATACATTTGAGATCAAATGTGTGTGCGTGTGCGTGCGTGCGTGCGTGCGTGTGTGTGTGTGTGTGTGTGTGTGTGTTTGTGGTGTTAGTAACTTGGAAAGGTGTAGCATAGTATAGTTGTATACATAGTATAGTGTTATATGTAGTGTAGTATAGTTGTATACGTAGTATAGTATTATACGTAGTATAGTGTTATATTTAGTATAGTATAGTTGTATACGTAGTATAGTGTTATACGTAGTATAGTGTTATACGTAGTATATTGCTATATTTAGTATAGTATAGTTGTATACGTAGTATCGTGTTATATTTAGTATAGTTGTATACGTGGTATATTGTTATACGTAGTATAGTGTTATACATAGTATAGTGTTATATGTAGTATAGTTGTATACGTAGTATAGTGTTATACGTAGTATAGTATAGTTGTATTCGTAGTATAGTGTTATATTTAGTATAGTCTAGTTGTATACTTAGTATAGTTTTATATTTAGTATGGTATAGTTGTATATGTAGTATAGTGTTATACGTAGTATAGTGTTATACGTAGTATAGTGTTTTATGTAGTATAGTATAGTTGTATATGTAGTATAGTGTTATATTTAGTATGGTATAGTTGTATAGTATAGTATTATATGTAGTATAGTGTTATACGTAGTATATTGTTATACGTAGTATAGTGTTATATGTAGTATAGTATAGTTGTATACGTAGTATAGTGTTATATTTAGTATAGTATAGTTGTATATGTAGTATAGTTTTATTCGTAGTATCGTTCTAAACGTAGCGCAGTGCGGAGTTAACCTACCTCCTGAAACGACCTGGTGAAAGTAGGAAAGAGGGAATCATTAGTAATCTCCTTGTGATGAACGCCATGTTTAATTATTAAATAACTTTTTATATTTATATTGGTTGTTGATAATCGGTTCTTACACATGGTTGTTTGTCATGATTATTTCTTATTGATTATTGTTATTGAATATTGCTTTATGGTAATTGGTTATTATTACTGATCATTTATTTTTGGTTGCCCTTTAATTGGTTATTGATAAACGATTCTAGGTTATTGATTAACGATTAATGATTATGGAAGATTGGTAATAAGTGTTACCTGGTTGCAGATCAAGACAGTTCCCAGAATGATCAATACTCTGCACAACATGGTGGCCTGAGAAAACACACACAACTGTCACACAATTGAATACACACTATAAACTTCTAATACACACCTGTTACAAACCTATACAGACTATACACTTCTAATCAACAACTGTTAGACACCTGTTGCACACTAATGCAAATATAAATGTTATACACCTGATAGACAATAATTAACTTATAATACACACCTGTTACGCACTTAATAAACACTAAGGGCGCACTCACACTAGGACATCTGTGCCATGCCCAAGTCCGTTTCACACCTGTACCGTGCTCAAGTCTAGATCGTTTGGCAAGTGTGAGCGCGCCGACCGTACTCAAATCCACTTCCATTCCGTGGCCTGAGCACACTTGGGAGAGGCGTACTCAGGCCACGGTGCAGATGCTAATGAGCCGACACGTGCACACGCAAACGCACGGCTACGCAACTGAGCTGGATGACGTTTAGTCCATGCGACCCTTCTTTCCCATTAAACAATAAACATGACGGCAAGCGGTTCACGTGGTGCGATAGTGAAGTTGAGTTTTTGATCAAAAATGCCCCGTTTGTCACGGCGCGGGCATTCTTGGTTCACTGGAGAAGGCGGGGCTGCGCACGGAGTCTAGGCCTCTTTAGAATAATTTGCAAACTCCCGGATGTTTTTATTTTTTTTATGAATGAAGACACCCAGATGCAAGGATAAGTTCACGTCTGAGCGTAGGCCACTACCTATTTACAAGTGCAAAAACGCCAACATATTCTTTATTTTTCTGACCACCTGTTTTTTATCCCGACAAAAGCCTCGTAAGGACAGTTCCTCTGCGTCTCTCGTAGATCGCACCATCTTTCAACGACTTTGTTTAATACGACTGCATCACCCTCTCTCACATGATCAGCAGCTCGCGGACTTCACTTTCTCTCAAGTAAGCTAACTGCTCATGATCATATCGCTGCGTTGTCTCTGTGTAGACACAGAGACACCCCCCCCCCCCCCCCCCCCCCCGTCGCATTTACAATAGAATGAAACCCAATAAACCACCAATATGTGCAGGGTCCGGGAGGGTAAATCATGGTTTTAACTCAAGCAGGAAATTTACCTCGGGGAGTGTAAACGCGCGGACCGTGCCGCGAAAACGGCGTGCATAAAACGGGAGCGTGTCTATGTTCCCCGGGTCCTATGTTCCCCCTTTTCCACCATTACTGCCTAATTCCATGGCAAATAGGCCTATGTAGGCCTACAGGCTGTTTGACGCACATATGCAAATAGGCTAGCCTGGCACGGCCCACCTACCTACTTCCGCTCAATTTTCATTTCACGTCTGGGTCTGCTTAATATGAATGCGTTCCATGGAAACCAGATTTCTGGCGGTCCAATCAGCGAACAGAGGGAGTGGCTGAGAACGATGACGTCTAGGTTGTGTGCCAGTTTCAGTTGTAGTCAGAGGAAGACAATGGAGAAGGATACGAGAGAAGCTATTCGGTCTGTTGTGGGATCGCTGCCGAAAATCGATCAATTAAAGCCGGAGCAAGAACAAGCTCTGCAGAGTTTTGTTGGTGGCCGTGATGTTGTGGCGCTTCTCCCCACCGGGTTCGGGAAAAGTTAGATTTTCCAGCTGGCTCCGTTAGTGGTGAAGGAGCCGGTCCTGTCGCATGACATACGTCACGACCAACGCTATGCGATTGGTTATGGCAGATCCAGAGTGGCACTGGGCAGATCCAATCATTTTAAAACTTCTACAGACACCCGCCTCCAAGTGAGTGAACGTTTGTCAATTGAGCAGTTCCAGACCTTCTGTACAAATGAATTGAAGTACGATGGCCTGGTAGGACCAGGCTCCAAATAGGCCTGGACGAGAAAAGATTAGGTCAGGGGTGGCAAACCTGCAGGTCTCGAGCTATACACGGCTCTTTGGCTGCTCTGTTAATTATATCACTTTATCTTGGACCAAGGGATCCTTTGATAAAACTTGATAAAACTTGGATCACAAACTCATTATTTAATTTATAAGCACACCCAGAGAGAGCAGGCTCCAACATGGTTCCTTTCGCTTTCAACGTGCAATAGTTGAGGTGTTGTTGCGACGCTCAAAAACGAAAGGTTAAAAGGTTAAAGACAGGTATTTAGCAGACGCTTTGGGAAAGCGTAATGGACTTGCAGCGGGGGCATTGAACCTCGGTCTCCCGGATGTCAGTCGAGGACGTTAACCACTGCTCCAAGTTGGAAACCTTGGCTGAATTGGGAACCTAGGCTTTTTGCTCAGTGGTTAGAGTTTGTCTCCCATGCCATGGGTGTGTTGTAGTTGACGGGGTGGCAGGTTCGAGACTTGTGAAGCCCTATGTTCCCACAATTCTAAGGATTTATTTTTCCTGTGTTCCCCTCCTGAAGTCCAATACAAGACTAAGCTGACCATTAAATATATGTTTTGTAAATAAAGTGTGCCAGTGATTATTCAATAGATCAGCGACTCAATAGTTTCCGTTCTTTAGCCTATTTACATACATGGTTGTTGGTCGCTTTATGTTTCTTTCTAATGAAGGTAGTGGGGTTCTTGTTCTGCCTGGATGTAGCCTATTATATATATTTATATTTGTATAGCACTTTATATCTGAAACAGATATTTATACATTTCGTACAGCACTCATATCTGAAATAGATCTAATTAAACAAATTAAATGAAACGTGTTGGAGGTGAATGTTTTGATTGTTTTTGTTTTATTTATTTCTTATTGCTTATGTTTATTTATTTATTTATTTATTTATTTATTTATTTATTTTTTTATTTTTTTCCACAATGTCTTGCTTTTTAAAAAATGTATGATGACTATATGCTCTGTAAGGTGACCTTGGGTGTCTTGAAAGGCGCCTCTAAATTAAATGTATTATTATTATTATTATTATTATTATTATTATTATTAATGTATAATGACATTTAGTTTTAACCTCTCCACAAGGGTGCACATGACCTATGACCTATAAGTCCTATGTTCCCCGTTTTCCCAAAAAGGGTCCTATGTTCCCCTGTAGCAATACATACCGGGGAGCATAGGACCCTTTTTCTGGAAAAGGGTCCTATGCTCCCCGGTATGTGCTGGGGAACATAGGACCCGGGGAACATAGAGATGACCCCCATAAAACGGCCTATTTGGCAGTGCAAAAAACGCTCATTGAGAGAGGGCTGTGTCTGACTATAACGGCTCCAAATAAGCAACAAAGTCAGTAAAGTGTCCACTGTGTTCTCTGTGTTGTTCTACTAAGCAGCGGACGCTTGGTGGTGACGTATTACGACGTGATGACGTGTGTACAAGAAGGAACCGTACTCAGGCCCAGTTGAGATTGCCTAGTGTGAGCACAGGCCAGCGCACAGCAGGGGAGGGGGGGGGGGGGGGGGCAATCGTACTTGAGCATGGTACAAGTGTGAAACTGACTTGGGCACGGTATAGATGGCCTAGTGTGAGTGCCCCCTGACCCACCAAAGCACTTCTAACACACACTAATAGCCACTATTATTGTGCGTTTGTGGCATTGTGTGTGTGGTGAACCCCTGATTTGCATGGCTTTGCATGTGCACCATGACCGACAATCGGCTCCTCTCTGTGGGCTTTGACTTCGAAATAATACAGAAATAAGTCTCCAAGCAGGCTTCCTACCACCTTGGCTCCTACGTGGGAGCCCTGCTTCCTACCACCTTGGCTCCTGCGTGGGAGCCATGCTTCCTACAACCTTGGCTCCAATCCGCTTTGTGGAAAGGCAGCATTCCCTTATAATATTATTGTTATTATTATGTATTATTATATTCCCCATAATCCAACCTCACGAGAACGCCTCTTCATGGAACAACTCCAAATCTCGATCGCGCAGCCAACGCTGAGGCTAAATACATTCATACACAGGAAACCTTCAGTGATGCCTTCAACCACACCAAGGAACCTAACTAGGATCTTTCCTTTGCTACCTACCAAATCGGACCCTTCCTTTAGGGCCCTGTGCCCTAAAGGAACCTAGGGCCCAATTGGAACCTAGACCTACCTAGGCCCTAAAGGAACTTGGGCCTTATTGGAAACTAGACCCCTTAGGAACCCAGGGACCTAAAGGAACCATAAGGTTCCATCTTATTAATATTCAAAACACACGCACGCACACACACACACACACACAATTTTAACACAAATTGTCGCATAGACACTTCTCACAATACAATTATGCCCTCATCTTCTCTCTTCAGAACATTAGTGTTTCCGAAACTTCCTCTTAAGCTTTCTTCAGAGGAACCGTTAAGAAACTTTTAAGAGGTTTAAAGCAGCTGATCACTTTCTGAAATGAATCTGAGGCCTCACATTTCATTGTCCTGCTATCACTACGATCGATCACATTCCCAACGCAGTACACCATAATGCTACAGTGTCAGCATCACTGTACTGTACTCATTACAGCAGCATCGCTGCAATATCAGCATCAATTTACAGTATTCATTACAGCATCATACAGTATCCCATCCCTGTTCACTACCCATTACAGCATCATACAGTATCAGCTTCACTGTACAGTATTCATTACAGCAGTATGGCTACAGTATCAGTATTACCGTGTTGTATGTCTGTACAGCTGTGTTTGTGTGCTGTTGCCTCTCTAACCTGGCATTTCTTACTGCCCCTTTCCCCTTCCCCCTCTAGAAGCTTGTGCTTTTTGTCAGGCCATCACTGTCAATACGAACTTGTTCTTAATGATCTGCCTGGTTAAATAAAGGTAAAATAAAAGCACACCTATACCGTACTCTATGTACCAAACTGCTGCAGGCCGGTGCAACATTCAGTCCATAACATCCCATAACAAGTCTACTAGTTCCCCGATCCTTAAGGAGGGAGATGGTTGAAGAAGACCTACCGGGTTTGGATGGTCGTGGGGCGAGCGGTCTCAGCAGGTCTGGACATGCACAGATCTGGAGCTCCTCATCTGGGCGGCTGACGTCTGTTTGTCCTCAGCTGCTATTTGCATGGCTAATGCCCTCTATGCTTTCCAAGGGGAGTGACTGACTACCTTTCCATGTTAATTTGTTTACCAAATGAGTCCCGCTCCTTCAGACTTTGTCTTCTCGAAATCTGGGCTGCTACCTCGTCTCCTCAGACCTTGTTTCCTTGAGACCTAGTCACTTTAAAGACCTTGTGTCCTTCGTTTCCTTCTGAACCTCGTCTCCTTGGAAGTTGTCATGTGAGGATTCCTATTGGTCGGCTTGATAGTTTGACCAAAGCCACGTGTCTCACTGTGGGACGGGACCCAAACCGTCCGGAGGTCAGAGTGCAGTGTGAGATCCCCAACACACTAGAATGTTCTGCTTCCCAACACACTGGAATGTTCTGCTTCCCAACACACTGGAATGTTCTGCTTCCCAACACACTGGAACGTTCTGCTCCCTAACACACTGGAATGTTCTGCTTCCCAAGGTGCAAAAGTTCCCTTCAGTTCAGGAAAGCAACGGTGGTTCCTCAATTTAGAAGCCGTCCCCCTCTGTCCCACTCTGTCCCGGTTCCTTCTACACTATGAGGGGCCCTCACTGCCTTCTTCTACAGCCTTAGGGGCCCCCAATGCGTTCTTCTACAGTTTGAGGGGCCCTGACTGCGTTCAACCACAGGGTGAGGGGCCCTCACTCTGCCAGTTTGAGGCCCTTGAGGAGGCTCCTGATGAATAGCTGGCTGTGGCGAGGCCATTTGAATGCAGCAGCATCGGGCGGTGGTTCTGACGCGGTCCTGTGTGCTTAGTGGCCACAATGGGAGCTACACAGCCCCGAGGCCAGCCACCGTGCGCACATGCAAAGCAACCGGCGGCAGGACAAACCAAGAGGAAACGCACTGCTATGTTATTGTTTGGGCTCCGTGGCCTTGGCTCGGTGTCCGTGGTAGACATCTCAAACAACTCTGCTGGTGTCTTTAACAAAGCTGCAGAAGGTAAATCACCTGCCGTGATACTACGTGAAGTGAAGAGAAGCATCAGCTTGGAAAGGGAAATATGGACTGAAGCCCTTTAGGCAAATGCTTTACTTCAGGAAGATCAACACAGATTACTGTTTAATAGCGCGTGATGTTGGTGCTGGAACAGATTGTCAAACATACTTCACCTAGCCTATCTATACCTAACCACACCGAGCTGCACCTAGCTACACTCCGATATATACCCGTCTACACCTAACTACACCTTACTACACTGATCCATCTGAACCTAACCACACCCAGCTCCAACTATCTACACCTATTTATGCCTACCTACACCTTACTACACCTAACCACACCAAGCTACAACTATCTACACCTCTTTATACCTACCTACACCTTACTACACCTTACTACACCTAACCACACCAAGCTACAACTATCTACACCTCTTTATACCTACCTACACCTTACTACACCTTACTACACCTAACCACACCAAGCTACAACTATCTACACCTCTTTATACCTACCTACACCTTACTACACCTTACTACACCTAACCACACCAAGCTACAACTATCTACACCTCTTTATGCCTACCTACACCTTACTACACCTAACCACACCAAGCTACAACTATCTACACCTCTTTATGCCTACCTACACCTTACTACACCTAACCACACCAAGCTACAACTATCTACACCTCTTTTTACCTACCTACACCTTTCTACACCTAACCCCACCAAGCAAAAGACATGCTGTCCCCCCTCCTACAGGTCTGACTCCCAGGCTTCATCGCCCCAGGACAGCACACTCAGACTAATCTGGGAATATCATCACACCTGATATTCATGAGATAACGAGGAGAACTGAAGCTCCCGCGATGCAGAACGTTGTCGTTCCGAGCACTAGCTACCTAACTAGAACTAACTACACCTATTTAAACCTCTTTTTTCCCAACTAGCCCTAATTAGACGCCTGGTGTGTGGAGCTTTAAATGTGCGTTCTTGGGCGAGACAGAGGGCGGGACTTTCTGGCATGTTTCCAAGGCCAGGGTGAGCAAGTCGGAGGTAGAGTGCCAGCCTATCAGTGGCGTGGGTTGGGAGGAGAGAGGGCGGGACTTCTGGTAGAGGGATAAATGTTTCATATCCATTTTGGATATGGCTTTGTCAAATGATACTTTAAAAACCTCTGTTGTGTCCTCTCTGTTGTATCCTCTTTGTTGTTCTTCTCTTCCTCTTCTTCTCAGTCTCACTCCAGGGACTCTCACCTGGTATATACAGCTCACAGGCAGAATGAGTGGAAATTTGTCTACCTAGCTCCACCTAGCTCCTTCTAGCTCCAACTAGCGTCTCCTAGCGCCACCTAGCGCCACGCAGCGCCACCTAGCGCCACTCAGCGCCACCTAGCTCCTCCTATCTCCTCCTAGCTCCACCTAGCTCCTCTTAGCTCCTCTTAGCTCCTCCTAGCTCCTCGTAGCTCCTCGTAGCTCCTCATAGCGCCACCTAGCTCCTCCTATCTCCTCCTAGCTCCTCCTAGCTTCTCCTAGCTCCTCCTATCTCCTCCTAGCTCCTCCTAGCTCCTCTTGGCTCCTCCTAGCTCCACCTAGCTCCTCCTAGCTCCACGTAGCTCCTCCTAGCTCCTCCTAGCTCCACGTAGCTCCTCCTATCTTCTCGTAGCTCCTCGTAGCTCCTCCTAGCTCCTCGTAGCTCCCCTCTCCGGCGGGGTTGTTTGGTTGGTGGTTTTGCGTTCTGTCCTCAGCTCACATTTGACTGATGGCTTCTGTGAGTTGACTGATCAGACGGCATCAGGCGCATTTGGTTAAGACAAACAAAGCGTTTGTTTTACATGGGAGCTCTGAGTTGCCCTCCGCAGATCATACAAGGAGAGCCTGGGGTTTCATCACAGGTACTCTGAGGTTACACTACATCCATATGCTGCAAAAATAGAAAATCAGAACCGAAACTATACCAACTTGTAAAGCTAACCCTTTAATTGTATCAGCCACACAAATAGCAACAGCCATCCGTATGATACCAAACACGTGTACTGCGTCATACATGCATTGCAGCTGCATCCAATGGTTTAATACTGAATATATCTTCATATATATAAATATGTGATAATGAATACCATTTTATAAATAACCAGTATTTTATAAAATGTATACAGAGATTGTTTGTATAAGGATACGCAATATGTTGTCTTAGTATAATGATTTCAGAATACTAGACCCTAGATCCATAGAGAATATAAAACAGTAGAATACTGTATAATACTATAAAACCCAGGAGAACCAAGTAGAATGCAGAAGAATACAATGCATCCTAGTACAATAACATAGAATACAATAGAACCCAGCAGAATACCATATAATACAAAAATAGGCAGTAGAACCCATTAGAATACAGTAGAACCCAGCAGAATACATTAATAGCCAGTGAAATCCAGTAGGATGTGAGTTCTTCTCCCATGGAGGGTAATGTGGTCACTGGGTCTCTCCTCTTCTAAACCTCTTCTCTTGTTTATGTGCTGCTTCCACATGTGCGTTAGAATCCGGCTCTCAAGCGTTGGATTGTTCACCCACTAATAGGGTACGTGAGCTGGGTTTAGACCGTCGTGAGACAGGTTCGTTTTTTTTGCTCTGAGCTCCTGGTCTGATTCCTGACCACCGGGACTCTGGTGGGAACCTTCGGCACATAAAGAAAGTTATATATACGACTTAACCGTCAACACACAAACAAACGCACACACTCACAAACACACAGGGGAACAACTGGCATTAACAGCACAATGACAACATTAAACATAAAAAGTATTTTATCTGAAGGTAGTGGATTTCAAGTCGGTACGGTACGGAGACGGATAAGGGGACAGGGAGCCAATCATGTCCTGTTGTGTGTTCGAACACAGATGCCTCCCAACGTGTGTTTGAGGCACTTTGTTTAGCAGAGATTGCAGATTAATGTTTGGTGCTGAATCAAGGATGTCTTAATAGCACGATTCCATCTTTTCAATTGATTGAGTGTAGAATGTTCTTTTAAAAGGTCCCATGACATGCCACCAGGTGCGGTGTGATAAGCCGTTACAAGCCGTTTTGGAAATCGTCCCCTTATGAGATCACAGGTGGGCGTGTCCGCCTTGATGTGTGCTGGATAGATCAGTCTACCAGCCTACCCAGTGGACTGTAGCAAACGTTGCTCGTCTATCCGTCAACCAGAGGTGTCAAAAGTATTCACATTCATTACTCAAGTAGAAGTATAGATACTAGCGTTTAAAAATACTTCTGTAGAAGTTGAAGTATCAACTCAAGCTTTGTACTTAAGTAAAAGTATAAAAGTACTGGTTTCAAAACTACTTAAAGTATTAAAGTAAAAGTAATGCAAGGGGAAAAAAATGCCATTAAGGACAAAAGCGTAGGCCGTGCCACAGGGGCCTATAGAATTACAATCAGCTTTTTTTGCCAAGTATGCTCACACATACAAGGAATTTGGTCTCTGCATTTATCCCATCTGTGAATTAGTGACAAACACAGCACACCTCTATAGTACACTGCCCCACTTCCCCCCAAATTTTTTTTTTCTAAAGGCCATCTAATGACTATAATATTAATGTTGAAAAGATTGGGATGCACCTGTTTCAGTCACATTTATACCCATTGAAAATGAACGCATATTGGTACAATGCAAATACATTAAAGAACCATATATGTGTACTGAATGTAGACGGGCTCTGGTCATGCGCAGGTGCCATTTATCGTGTATAAACCAATAGGGTGTCAAAATGGTATATGTTTCTATTCTCATCCAACCAATCAAATTCACTATCCGATGGCGCAAATTATCTGGATAGGTTTTTTTTTGAACACCGGCGGAATAAAAACAAGCCGAAATTAAATAGGAGTAACGAGGCCATTTTTAAAAAGTAAAGAGTAGAAAGTACATATAAGTGCGTGAAAATGTAAGAAGTAGAAGTAAAAAGTAGGCTGAAAATAATTACTCCAGTAAAGTATAGATACCCAGAATTTCTACTTAAGTAACGTAACAAAGTATTTGTACTTAGTTACTTGACACCTCTGCCGTCAACTCATCTAGGTGGACACGCCCACCTGTGATGTCATAAGGGGCAGATTTCCGAAACGGCTTGTAACGGCTAATCACACCCCACCTGGTGGCATGTCACGGGTTCTTTAAGAATGATAACGCTTACGTGCCATCACCACCCCATTCTACTCATGCTATCCTGTATGTGCCTGTACCCTCCAGCAGAAGCCCCTCATGAGGAGATGGGGCTCGTCTCTGATTGGCTTGTGTTCTCCACGGGCACTGATTCATGCTCCTCGATTGGGTCGGAGCTTGTGCGAGGTCCGAGGACGTTGCCTAGCAACAGGCACAAACACGCCCCTTTTCCTCGGACGGCAAACACGCCATCTCTTAACCAGGCACTATGATCGTCCCATTTGGGGTGGTTCTATTATTCTACCATTATTATAGAAATATCACAAACTACTGATAAGGGGGCCGGTTTGCAATACGACTCAGAATCCTTTGGCCTCAGGTCGCCAAACGTTGCTGTTTTGTGGTAAATCCGCAAACTCAAAATCGACCTACTTGGAGCTATCTGAACCTTCATGAACCATGTGACTATGGAGCAGTTTGACACCCCTTTGACCCCACTGGGTCTTTCTAGAAGGATTTGAAGCCTGAAGGATTTAATATTGATTAAAGTTTATTCATACAACCTTGGTATAGACACAGCAATGAACTTAACTTTTACATCGTATGCATTTTTTTTATTAGTCAGGGGCTTTCAATATTGATTAAGTTTAACATAAATATTGAAATATATTTTGTGATGATCCATTTTATAAGTATGATTGTATTGTTCACACAGGGGCATGTTCTGACTGGCCGGGAGGCATCAGGTGTGGTTAGGATCAGTCCCTCCAGATGTCCTGGTTGGCCGGGAGGCCTCAGCTGCTGTTCTGATTGGCCTGGAAGCGTCAGCTGCTGTTCTGATTGGCTGTGAGGTGTCAGCTGCTGTAAGATGCAGCTTCTCCAGATGTGCTCACTGGAGCTGCAGAGTTTATATTGTAACCTGAAAGGAACCATGTAGAATATAACATAATACAGTAGAACCCATCCAACAGACTGCTATAGAAGCCAGCAGAACACCAATAGCCAGTTGAACCCATTAGAATCCAGTGGGATGTGAATTCTCCTCCCATGTTCACTGGTTCTCTACTCTACTCTTGTTCATGTGCTGCTCCAGTTTCCTTCTGCAGTCCAACGCTTTCATTTGAATCCGGATCACTGAGGCCTCTGGGCTCTTGCTCTGCATCCTGACTACTGAAAACACTGACTACTGCTCTGATGATAAACCAGACAGCAGAACCGCTATGATTGAGATAGAGCAGGGGTGCCTTATCTTTTACATTTCTGGACACAATATACAAGTCTGTGGGAGCCAACCAGAGTTCGAGCACAAGAAATGATCCCCGATACCGCTGTAATCAGACCTCTCTGAAGGTCTGCAGAGGGTCTGATGGATCAGGACTCGATCATGAGATAATTTGCTGTGAGACAAACCCATAGTTTAGAACATGCTCAAATAAAGGAACCATTTTCACCTCTTCTGCCCAAGTTGCGTAGGAACCCCAGTCCACCGGAAGTTGACGGCCCGGCTGAAGTACTCTGGAGAACAAAGAGAGAACATTGGTCTGTTATGAGACTAGAGAAAGGAGAACGTTGGTCTGTTGTGAGACTACAGAACGGAGAACGTTGGTCTGTTATGAAACTAGAGAACTGAGAACGTGGCGGGTTATGGGATTGAAATTAGGAACAAAGAACAGAACCTAGCACTGTAGTTCTGACCTGTGTGCCAGTGGTCCCGGTGCTCGTGTACGCCTTCAGAGCAGACCGGACCTGGGAATCAAAACAAAAATGGCAGATTAAAGAAACACCTTTTTCAGGAACATCCAGTGTCATGAACATCTGTGTAAAGACCGGTCGTACCTTTACGTCCAGCAGAGTTCCAAACACCAAGATGAAGAAACCCTTTGTTAAGAAGATAGAGACAACATTTCACCAAACATGTCGACCATAATAATGGATCAGATTTAACACGGTGAGCGATGTATTGAGGCGTACTGCGGGTTCCGCTGTGCGTTTACCTGCAGTGAGTTGAAGAGGGCGAAGGTAACATGGATGCCAAAGACCTCAGGGTTGGTCATCGTTCCTACGCCCAGACCCCAGGTGGTCCCGAAGAAGGGCGTGAGTACGGCCAGGCTGCGGACAATGACCATCAGGGTGCTTCTGTCCGAGTTGCCCATGCTCTGACTGCGGAGCATCTTGTACAACACCACTGCCAGGATCACCAGGTTGATGACCACGATCAACAGCGCCGGGATCACAAACGCCAGCAGTGCCATCGACTCGTACCAGTTTAGCCAGCAGACGCCCATCGGCCTGAAGAACACGTTGTTGGGAGCCGTCACCGCGATGGTGACGACCGCGATGAGGAGCGGAGCGCCATAGCCCACGGAGAAGCCCACGGCCACCATGCCCCCGTCAGACAGGCCGCCCCCGAACACACTGATGGTGCGGTAGAGCAGCAGCAGCCCCGACATCAGCATCCAGAAGAACAGAGACAGGTAGAAGAAGTGGATGAAGAAGGTGACTGCGAAGCAGGCTGGAGGGTTCACAGAACCTGAGTCTGAAACGAAGGCACCAATGATGAACCAGATGTTGGCTATCAGCAGGGACACGGCGATGTTCACTATGCACGTGTGTCGTAGATAGGAGGTGGAGTTCCTGTTTATCTTCCGCCAGATGATGGCTTCAATGATGAGACAGATCACCAATGACAGAAGGGATATGCCCACGCCGATGTAGGTGATGTAATCCAGGATCTCTGACTGCGGGCTGAACGGAGACATGAGGATGGAGAAGGAGGTGAGATGGTTGCAGTTGCAGGTGACAATTTGGGCATCTGAGACCCCCGCCGTACAGCCCGTGCCGTCCCACGCCCCCTCGTTGTCCAGCAGGCTGAAATTCCAGAAGACACACTGAGGACTCGTCAGATTTGGGTTGAGGATGTCGAAGGTGAACGTCACGTTGTCGACGCTGCTGTTGGACAAGACCAGAAGCACGTTGCCGTTGATGACGTTGCTGGTGTTGGCACCGCTGGCGTTGGAGGGGAGGAGGACGTTGTCCAGGGAGTTGAAGTTGATGGTGGTGATGAAGCTGTTGTCCCGGTGCGGTCCCGGTAGTTCCAACGACACCATGGAGAGATTGGCACTAAAAGATCCAGAAAATCTGCTCCTGTTTAGGGTGATCCTCTCTGTGAAGATGTTGAGGTCGGGATCGTCAGACAGGGATATTGATATCGCCTCGATGGAAGCCAGGAAGGCTGAGCTGTCGCTCATAGTTTGAATGACTTCAGGTGCTGATGACAAGTTGTTCGTTCCTGTGTAGTTGGGGTTGTTCAGGGTGTTCCAGGCAGCCGTGGATCGATCGTCCACCAGAACATTTGCCGTATCCAGAATGTCCTTCACACAAAACAAAGAGCAAGCTTGTTCAGCAGCGGGCAAAGCCAGATAACGGATTATTAGGCCTTGAGTTTACACCATACCGTCATGAGGCTCTTGTTGATGGTCAGGTTCCGCGAGACGTTTGCCAGACGTGTGAAGATGCTGACGATGGTGTGGATGTTGGCTGAAGAATTCGACACCCTGTCTGTGTTGTTCACGGTCGCATTGCTGAGGGCATCCACAAACGCTGGGAAGGTACTTGCATCCAGGTTCTGGGTCAAGAAACAAAACATCTTTACATCCACTGTAGAATAAAGCCAATGATGTCTTACTTCCATTGGAAGAAGGCGACACATTTAGCCATACATGGAAGGATGGATGTGAGAGTCTAGTCTGGGTTTTGGGGTTAATCTTAGATATACTAACATTATTAGTATAGCCCTTTATCATAGCAACATTCAGCGGGACTGCACTGCAACCCCTAGCCCTAGCCCCCGAAGAGCTAGGGACGGTTAGGAGTGCAATGGTACCATAATTACGGACTAACATAAGTTTGCTATTACACACACATAGACTCGACATGTTAAGGTTATTTGGGGGTTAGTGTCATGATAATTCTGGGTTCATGTTAAGGTTATTTTGAGTTCATGTTACAGTGAATAGAGAATATGAGTTCAGGTAAGGTAAGGTAAGGTTAAGGTAAGGGGATCACCTCAGCCTCTTGCAGCAGGTTGTTGAGCACGAACAGGACGCAGTTGTCCTGTAGGGGCAACCAGGTCCCGTCCTCCTGGCATTGGGCCGTAATGTTCCCCGTCTCGTCCGGCTGGCAGCCTGTCGTCGCCACGACCCCCAGCAGTCCGCCCCCATAATCCTCGTCCTCACAGAGGAATACTGCGGACAGACGGCGCTGCGTCACTCCCAACAGAGGTACAACTTCAACTGACTTAACGCTGACTGTATAAAACAGGTTAAACTGACTTGACCTACTATAAAATACAGACTAAACTGACTTAACGTAGACCATATATAATACAGGTTAAACTGACTAAACATAGGCCATATATGATATACGGTCTATGTTAAGTCAGTTTAACCTGTACAGTCTGTGCTAAGTCAGTTTAACCTGTACAGTCCGATAAGTCAGTTGAACCTGTATTATGGTCTATGCTAAGTCTCTTTAACCTGTGTTACATAGTAAATGCTTAGTCACTTTAACCTGTGTTATATGCAGTCTGTCTTAAGTTCATTTAATCTGTATTATATAGTAGGGTAAGTCAGTTGAACCTGTATTATGTACGTTCTATGTTAAGTCAGTTCAACCTGTATTATATACGGTATATAATACAGGTTGAACTGACTCAACATAGACCGTATATAATACAAGTTCAACTGACTTACCCTTCTATATAGTACAGATTCAACTGACTTAACCTACTATATAATACAGGTTAAACTGAATTAACAAAGAAGGTATATAATACAGGTTCAGCTGACTTAACCTACTACATAATACAGGTTAAACTGAATTAACATAGAACGTATATGATACAGGTTAAACTGACTTAACACAGACTGTACAGGTTAAACTGACTTAACACAGACTGTACAGGTTAAACTGACTTAACACAGACTACAGGTTAAACTGACTTAACACAGACTGTACAGGTTAAACTGGCTTAACACAGACTGTACAGGTTAAACTGGCTTAACACAGACTGTACAGGTTAAACTGACTTAACACAGACTGCAGACAGTCGGCGCTGTGAGCCTCCCTCTGGCCTGGTCACCTGGAGATCAGTTCTACTAACCGGCTGTGGTCGAGGCCTGGTCAGCTGGAGGTCTGTGACACTAACCGGCAGTGGAGAAGGTCAGAGTCAGGTCCCTCTTGAACCGTGTGTAGGTGGTCTCCTGGCAGGTGAGCTGCACCTCTCCGTTCGCACAGGTCCTGCTGTAGGTGTAACGCTTGCACTGTATGTCACCTGAAATCAAACGCTGTGTATTACACATATAATTATGCTCTGCATATATTAGTATTGTACTATTGTACTATAGTAGTATTATTATACTTTACATTTATATTGTATTTTACTGTTGTTGGATTTGGATTGTCTATACTTAATATTATCAATTTCAAGCTGTACGGGAAACAGCTTGTCAAGCAGAACACAGCTTCACTGTAAAGCTAATGTAGCATGTAGCTGTATCGTGATCTAGCACCGTAAGCTAAGCTAATGTAGCATCTCCCTCCACTGAGTACTGAATCGTGATCTAGCACCTTAAGCTAAGCTAATGTAGCATCTCCCCCCACTGAGTGCTGTATCGTGATCTAGCACCGTAAGCTAAGCTAATGTAGCATCTCCCTCCACTGAGTACTGTATCGTGATCTAGCACCTTAAGCTAAGCTAATTTAGCATCTCCCCCCACTGAGTACTGTATCGTGAACTAGCACCGTAAGCTAAGCTAATGTAGCATCTCCCCCAACTGAATACTGTATCGTGATCTAGCACCGTAAGCTAAGCTAATGTAGCATCTCCCCCAACTGAGTACTGTATCGTGATCTAGCACCGCAAGCTAATCTAATGTAGCATCTCCCCCCCACTGAGTCCTGTCACGTGAGCTAGCACCATAGGCTAAGCTAATGTAGCATCTCCCCCCACTGAGCACTGTATCGTGAGCTAGCGCCGTAGGATAAGCTAATGTAGCATCTCCCCCCCAGTGAGCACTGTATCGTGAGCTTGCACCGTATGCTAAGCTAATGTAGCATCTTCCCCCAGTGAGCATTGTATCGTGAGCTTGCACCGTAGGCTAAGCTAATGTACTATCATTCATTCCTTCCTACCTAGTGTGTACTGCCATGGGCTAGGCCTTTACCCTGGCACAAATAATGTCGCATATTTGGCTACAACTATAGCCTAGCAACATATGCTAAGGTAATGTAGCCTCTTGCTCCTGTACCTGGTTGGCCTATTACTTTAGCCTAGCAAAGTATGCTAAGTCAATGTAGCCGTTTGCTCCTGTACCTGGTTGGGCTAGTACTTTAGCCTAGCAACATATGCTAAGCTAATGTAGCCTCTTGCTCTTGTACCTGGTTCAGTAGTACTTTAGCCCAGCACCATATGCTAAGCTAAGTTTGTCTCTTGCTCCTGTATCTGGTTGGGGTATTACTTTAATCTAGCACCATATGCTAAGCTAATGTAGCCTCTTGCTCCTGTACCTAGTTGGATTGTTTCTTGGACTGTTAGGGTCGTATCATTCAGTTGGACCTCGTAGGGACTCTGGACGCAGCACTCCAGCTTGACCATGCTGACCACGTCGGCCTCGCACCCCACGGTCCTGCTGAGGGGCTTCAGGTTCAGCTGAGGCCTCGGTTTAACGGTCAGGACGCCCGTTACCTGGGAGCTTTCTGCATACGTGCATTTGTAAAAGCCTGCCAAAGAACCCATCAGGATCAGATGCTATGAAGGCTTTGTTGTGTTGTCGTACAGCAGACCCTTTCATACCCATCCAGAAGATGTTTCTTGGTACTAAATGTGACGATGTAAAGAGAATGAAGCAAAGGCAAATACATCCTTACAGATATGATTCAGAACGCTAAGCCACCTCAGAGAACATCAGAAGATACTGACCTTCTAGTGCTGCGCAGCACCGGGTCGTTTGGGGACTAGTGTTAGTGTTACTGGGGTTAGTGGGAGGTTCTTACCAGTAGAAGGGTTAGTGCTAATGGTACTGGGTTAGTGGGAGGTTCTTACCAGTAGAAGGGTTAGTGCTAATGGTACTGGGTTAGTGGGAGGTTCTTACCAGTAGAAGGGTTAGTGTTAATGTTACCGGGGTTAGTGGGAGGTTCTTACCAGTAGAAGGGTTAGTGTTAATGTTACCGGGGTTAGTGGGAGGTTCTTACCAGTAGAAAGGTTAGTGCTAATGGTACTGGGTTAGTGGTAGAGTGGTGTGGTTCGTGATAGCTGTAGTATTTCTCACTAGTGTCGGTGGAGGGGGTTAGTGGGGTTTAGTGATAGCTGCAGTATTTCTCTACAGTGTCAGTGGAGGGGTTGAGTGGGGGTGAGTGATAGCTGCAGTATTTCTCTACAGTGTCAGTGGAGGGGTTGAGTGGGGGTGAGTGATAGCTGCAGTATTTCTCACTAGTGCTCTGGGAGAACAGCGGGCTGACTGTGAGTGGGTTGTTTCTCGCGGTCAGCGCGGTCCCGTTCAGTTCCCAGGAAACCTCTCCCGGCACGTCCGTCCCATTGGCTCGGCAGGACACCGTGAAGGGGTCCCCAGTGAACACATTGGGCGGATTGAACTCTAGAGGTGCTGTAGGGGACGTGTTCATATTGGTGTGATTACATGGGGAGAAGAGCACTTCTTTCATGAATATACCCTTAAAACCCAGGACTGGATACTGAAGTATTAAAAGGGATTCGATCCATTCTCACGATCTGTGACTATCCGGTAGGTAGCCCCCAGGTCTGAGAAGAGGCCTTCCTCGAGTTTCCTGGTCGCGTCGAGCGGGGTCGCAGCCGTAGAGCTGACTGTGTAGTCAACGATCACACTGCCGGGGCTGTGACACATACACACACACACACGCACACAGACACACAAACACACAGACACGCACACAGACACGCACACAGACACGCACACGCACGCACATGCACAGAGACACACCCAAACACACAAACCCAGACCCAGTTATACTATGAGTATTAATATAATTTCCTCATAACTATTATTATTGTTGTTGTTGTTTTTTAAAATATTGGATTAATTAGAACCAGCCAAAGGTCTGAAGATTGATTAGACCATGACAAGGAGGCGGGACGTACCGTACTCGATCCAGGGTGGCCGATGTAAAGCCAACCCTCAGGCTGTTATTTATGATCTGAGAGAAGGTTAGAAGCTTTTCTTATCCGGCTTATACTTATTAAAAGTATGTCTCTATTACAATAACGATTATTCATGTATGCATATTGTTATCCCTATTACAATCATTTTAACAATATATGACCGTTACAATCACATAATATTACTATCTATTATTATCACATTACTATAACACTATATAAATTTTACTATCAGATAATATTACCATCTATTATCATCACTATTACAATCACTATAACACTATATTAATGCTACTATCAGATAATATTACTATCACTATTACGATTACTAATACATGAATATTACTTTCACTTTCTTCACTATATCACAATGACTTATATATTACTGTAACCAACACTGTTGTTAACACTATGAGTATCACGATAACTCATGTATTATTGTTCCCATCACTATTAATATTACAATTACTGATATACTGTTTTTATCACTATTCCGGAGGTTTTATAGACAGGGTAGCAGTAACACGCGTCACCACTGGGGGCAGTGTAGAACCAAACGGAGTTCAATGCTATAAATTGATGATCTGTCTGTTTGAGCGGTGCATGGGCTTCTTCGTGCTGCCTTGGTGCTGCCCGCGCAGTCCCACTCGCATGAGACTACAGGAGTGTTTGGTCGCACTGATCCTCCGCAATCTCTTAGATTATTTTAAACAGGCCTAAATTTAATAAAGCAGGCAAATGTTTTGCATCCAAGATATATATTCTTCGCTTAAAATGTCTGAGATGAGTTGAACAGTAGCGCTCCACAAGTGAACATGAATTTGTATGGGTGAAAAATTATCACCTACATGGTTCACGGTTTATTGAATATTATATTATTCTTATCCACCGTCACTTTGATTCACTCTCAGTTGACTCATTCACTTCACCTCTTGAGCTCTAGGGCCCCCTGGTGTTCACTGAGTGCTCCCGGGGACCACGAGGCGGCCCTAGAGCTCCCGGGAGCTCTAGGGCCCCCTTGTGGTCACTTTGGAAGGTCTAGTTTTTTCAACATTTGGCAACACCCCCGGCCCCTTGCTGCCCCAGTCGACATTTAACTATTACTATTGCATACTATTGATAAGCAAAACATCGAGCTGTGTGATGGAAAGCTGTTTGATGTCATAGTATACTTTATAGTGACTTTAAAATAGCCTGTGAGCCAACTGATTCAGATGGAATCAACATTATGTGATTTAAAAAATGTGTTTAGAGCTTCTGAAAGAGGTGGTACTAGGTGTCTGAAAGGCTTTCTCACACTCAAATCAAATCCAATGAGTGGATTTGTTTGAGTGCAATGTGGTCTATCAGCCAGCAGGTGTTACCCTGTAGACCTTCTAGTAGGATGAACGTCTTCATGCAACAAACCCCACTCCCAGCCGTACAGGTTCTGGATAGAAGTTCTGAGTGTCCTTCTGTAATCAAGGGAAGCAGCTTAAACGAGCAGAGAAACACAAACCGAGACTCACGGAGTCCTTCACTGTTTGGTAGAATTCGTTTTCTTGATTTGTGAAGGCCTCTTGGAAATCAATGGCCATGGTGAGGGTCAGCTGGCTGGTCATCACTGAAACACAACGTGTGCCAACTGTGAGGACACGACGACGCTACTCTGGCACAGAACCTGGGGGCTGCGGGGCGGGGCCCTACCTGGGGCAGGAGTAGGTGTAGGCGTTGCCGTACGACACGAAGAGAGGCCTGGTGAACACAACAGAGGACATAGACTCAACATGTACTCAGCGGTTGTCATGGTATCAGTGTTGAACGTCTGGTGGGTATTGAGTATAAACATGGCCACCCGCCGTATGGCTGCGATGATGACCCAACGGGGGCTTAGCGAGTACCTTAGCCATGTAGCATTAGCTAGGTTGCATTACTCGGGTCGCAGTCCTGAGGTAATACCATTCAGGAAGCATTAGCAAGGTAGCATCATTAGGTAGCATTACATCAGGTCACAACATTCAGGAACTATTTTCAAGCTATAATTAGCATGGTAGCATATCTAATCTGATTATTCAGGTCTTGATACTCTGATAGCAACAATCGGTTAGCATCAGGTAGGGTGCATGGAAAAAGTAGAATTTGTTATTAGCTGGGTAGCATTACTTGGGTCACACCACACAGGTAGTATTAGTATGGTAGCATTAGCTATGTAGCAGTACCTCGGACACACCAGTCAGATAACGTTAGCTTGGTAGCATTAGCTATGTCGCATTACTCTAGTTACCACACTCTAGTTCCAACATACGGATAGCATTTATATGGAAGCCTTAGCATGGTAGCATTAGCTACATGACATAGCCCAGGTAACACTCTAGTTCCCTCATACGGATAGCATTAACATGGAAGCATTACTTGGGTCACACCATCGTAGCATTAGCCTGGTAGCATTAGCTATGTAGCACCGCTCAGGTAACACACTCACTTATGATTGGCTGGCAGAGCTGTCCATCAGCAGGAAATCCATTGATGCATCCACAAGGATCTGTTGTATTTTTACTGGTGCACACGCCATAGGTCTCACACTGTTCACATGACCAGCCATACTCCCCCTCACACTGGCACTTCATGCTGCTGTCGGTTGGTGAGGTGCACACTAAATGAACACAACAAGGACATGTTGTGATGCTACAAGTTAGGCGTGTGGTCAGGACAGGTGTTGGCTGTACAGGTGTTTGCTGTACAGGTGTTGGCTGTACAGGTGTTGGCTGCACAGGTGTTGGCTGTACAGGTGTTGCTGTACAAGTGTTGCTGTACAGGTGTTAGCTGTACAGGTGTTGCTGTACAGGTGTTGGCTGTACAGGTGTTACTGTACAGGTGTTGGCTGCAAAGGTGTTTGCTGTACAGGTGTTGCTGTACAGGTGTTTGCTCTACAGGTGTGTGGAGGCCTTTACCTGTGGTGAGGTTAACCTCTGTCAGAAACAGAACTGGGCTGAGCTGAGAACCAGAAACGGAGATCCCTCTGATCATTGGCCTGGCGACTGCCAGAGACGCTGCCGCCATCTCCAGGGAACCAGGGATGCCCAATTCCACCTCGTACAGCCATTCTAAAGGTGGGGACAGATGAGGGCACTCTGAACGTACATACCTGGCGACTTTGATGACAGAATTGCAACTGGGAAGTGATTTGGTCGTGACTACACAAAGCTCAGCTCTTTTCCGTCATAGGAATACGACTTCAATGACCGTCATCAACATCACATTGACCTCCGACGGATGGCGCCACATCTGCAGCAATCATAGAGCTGTACTATATCCACAGATTTACAAAATCATTTTTAGGCAGTCGTCTCTCATTAGAAAACAGAGACCATTCGCCCTCTGTTATTCTCCGAAAGGAACATTAAGGGCTGCTGGTACGCACAGAAAAAAAACCTTCAACTCGCCACTCTTGGGAATACCTTTGAAAGCATAGTGGGCTTTTAACATGAGGCAAGGTTGAAGTACAGTGAGAGTGTTCAGGGATCAGGCTCTCACCGAATCTGGGCTGGCAGAAGAGACCATCAGTTGGCAGGGATGTGAGACAGGTACAGGTGGCTTCCGGCTGTCCACAGCTTCCATACAGCTGGCAGCTGCGTAACGGCCAGAAGAACGTACTCTCGCACTCACACTGGAATCTATCTGCGACCAGGGCGCATACTGAGGAGGATAAAACATGTCACAGGGCGTAAGAGAGAGCTCCGGGAACCAGGGAATCCCTGTTCATCCTTTCTGCTCTTTCTGAGCTATTGGTAGATCTAAAGCCTCTTTTCTTTAAGATAGTAATTTTCAAACGTGGTATACCGCACACAATCATATATGTGTGACAGTTCCCCTTCTGTGACAACCAAATCAATCTGTCGGCATCATCATCATCATCATCATCATCATCATCATCATCATCATCATCATCCCATCAACCAGTGACACCAGTGGTAAAAACAATGCACGATAAACACGTTTTGCCCTCATTTCCCAACACCATGCTCTACCCGGAGTGGTTCCTGTGAATTGTGAGTCATCTCAGACATCAATCATCAACATGACGGGTTGGACGCCCGTCGCACGGATAGAATTCTTCACAGAAGTAGCTCAGGAGGTAGATCCGGTTGACTGGTAACTGGGCTGCTCCCGATGAGCTGCTTTGTTGACAGCGCTGTCGAGGTGTGTCTTAATTCACATAGGTCGCTTTGAACTAAAGCGTCTGCTTTTGTAAATATAATAAGATTAGTGACTACACCCTAACCTCCTTCTTAATGGCAGCTTATTTTGTTATCAGATGGCTTTAGTGGAGCTGGTGCTGTTGATGAGTGCGGGGTTGAGTATGGCTCACTTGTTGTGGTGTGTGTGGGGTTGAATGTGGCTGAGCTGTGGTGATGTGTGTGTGTGTGTGTGTGTGTGTGGGGGGGGGGGGGGTTGAGTGTGTCTCACCTGTGGTGGTGATGTGTGTGTGTGTGTGTGTGTCTGTGTGTCTGTCTGTCTGTCTGTCTGTCTGTCTGTCTGTCTGTCTGTCTGTCTGTGTCTGTGTCTGTGTCTGTGTGTGTGTGTGTGTGTGTGTGTGGGGGGGGGGGGGGGGGGGGGGGGTTGAGTGTGGCTCACCTGTGGTGTGTGTGTGTGTGTGTGTGGGGGGGGGGGGGGTTGTGTGTGGCTCACCTGTGGTGGTGTTGAGGCCGGTGATGTTGCTGGTCTCAGAGAGGGCTGTGGGGAGCTTCAAGGTGTTCTGGAGGTTCCTGAACTCCTCAAAATCAGAGGTCTGGACTTGAATCTCCAGAAGGTATTCAATGGGACCTAACAGACACACGTCCAGAGGTTACACATGACTCTCCTATGGGAGGGGCACATGACTCTCCTATGGTAGGGGCACATGACTCTCCTATGGGAGGGGCACATGACTCTCCTATTGTAGGGGCACATGACTCTCCTATGGTAGGGGCACATGACTCTCCTATGGTAGGGGCACATGACTCTCCTATGGGAGGGGCACATGACTCTCCTATGGTAGGGGAACATGACTCTCCTATGGTAGGGGCACATGACTCTCCTATGGGAGGGGGCATCATGCCTTGGCAGAAACAGCAGACCTCCATATCCCAGATCACCATCAGTTAAAGGCTAAGAATCAGGTGCGCCGAATCAACTGTGGACGTTGTATTTGTCAGGATGAGCTCGATGGGGGGGGCTTGGATGGGGGGGGGGGGGAGCTGGATGGGGGGGGGAGCTGGATGGGGGGGGGAGCTGGATGTTAATCAGCCATGATTTACATCCAGCCCCCCCCTCCTCCAGCCTCACGGCAGACCACCACCGGGGCCTTCTCCTTACTGCTGCTTGGTGTGCTTGCAGAACCAACTGCAACAGTTTCAGTTAGAACGGACACCTGCTCCTCACTGGGCCGCACTGCCAGCAGCAGGAGCAGGAGGAGGGGCAGGCGGCTCCTGGGCATCCTCAGGTCCAGCGGGGCCATGGTAGCCTATCCCCTAGGGGGCGCCAGAGATCACTCCAGGGGGGGACTTGGCCAGATCCAGATCTGTCCTCGTTATACCTACAAAACGATTGATGATATGTTGATTATCATGAAGTAAGTAATATTATTCTACTTCATTTAAGAATGCTCGATTCTGATTGGCTGGGAGGGGTGCATTAATACGGCATATTGCCCGCTGACTTGTCGGTTCTACTTGATGCTGACTGAGCGCAGTAGATCAATACGCTGCTTGTATCGTTTTCTATCACATACATTTCAAACATGAGGGAGGGAGATGAACTTAAACGGAGTATACATTTAATAAGCATGAACTACGAATAAGAAAAAGGCTAATTATTAAAGTATTTGAATTGTTTTATTATGTTGGCCGGCGAGAAGTAGAATAAACGGAATAACCACTTCAAGGCAGGGCAATAAACAGTTTTATATGCCCGGCTCGTGGAAGGTAAGCCGTCCACGAGCCGGGCATATCAAACTGTTTATTGCCCTGCCTCTCGGTGATTATTCCTTACATCGTTACTGTTATATTTAGAATTGTAGTACACACCCAAAGTGCTTTACAGGCACACATTACACTCACATTACACACATGTATGGGTATGTGTGTGTGTGTGTGTGTGTGTGTGTGTGTGTGTGTGTGTGTGTGTGTGTGTGTGTGTGTGTGTGTGTGTGTGTGTGTGTGTGTGTGTGTGTGTGTGTGTGTGTGTGTGTGCGTGTGATTGTGTGTGCGTGCGTATGCGTGCATGGTTTTTGTCCACTTCTAGAACAGAGATTCCACCAAAGATTCTAACAATGATCCTCAAAGATAACTTTTAGATATTTGGATAAAATCCTTCTGTAGACATAATCACATTATTTGTAATTATATAGTCTAAAATTGTGTACAGACTAGTGCTGTCAAGCGATTAAAATATTTAATCGCGATTAATCACATTAATGTCATAGTTAACTCACGCAATTTTTTTTCTATGCTAAATATCCCTTGATTTCTTTGTCGCATAAATTTTTCGCATTTTAATGCTCTTATCAACATGGAGAAGTGCATCGGCTTGCCTTGTGCAAATGTTTTTTTTGTTGATAACAACATTGGCATACTGATCAAAACAAGACGATGCAAAAAAAAGCCTATAGTGCAATTAAACGATGAACATACAAACATACTGCCTTGAGCATAGCAGTCAGGGTACTGCTTCTTTGTATTGAGCCAAAAAAAAAAAAAAAAAAAAAAAGGAAATTGAATAAATAACTAAATCGCGTTAATCGCGCGATAAAAAAATTAACGCCGTGAAAATTGGTTTGCTTTAACGCCGTTAATAACGCCTTTAACTGACAGCACTTGTACAGACATCTCAAAACCCACTCACTTGTTGTAATAATCCTAGAATCAAAACAAATTGTATTACTTGCGATGTGGACATGGCAGACATAACATACATAGACAGTATATAAAACACACGATAAAACGGTTCTTCGTTAATTCCAGATGGGAGATTCAGGAACATACCATTTAGAAAAATTACGTCCTAGTAAATCCAACAGATTCCAAAGTGAAGGTGAGTCTGGGCAGGGAGCATGAGGATCAGTGTGTCAGCAGCCTTACCTGTCTGCCTTCTGCCGGGACTGAGGTGAGGTGAGGGAGGACAGAGGCTTGATGCTCATCTGCTCTGGTATGTCACACACCTGTCGGACAGGTCTGCCCATGCCTATGCTATTATACTTGGGCCACTAACAGGTTGGCATGGTACTAATTATTACCATAAGTCGCAGGTGTCATTTCTTTGCCTGTTAAAACAAAGTCCTGAGCAGCCCTCTTTGACTTCCTCATTTTTGATTACCCTGAAACAAACAAACAATAGAAGCCTTGGGTGCAGGCATGTGTACAGCGGAGATACCATCGGATCTCTGAATCACGGCTTGGATCTCTCAGCTCCAGCTCCTGAAAGCCTTTTTGAAGTTCTCCTTTTTAACACGTCATATTATCATAGTCAAAGTTAGGGTCTGGCTTCGTTTGTTAAAGAACCATACTCAATAAACAGTTAGGGTCTGTGTTAAAGAACCATACTTAATGAACGGTAAGGGTCTGTGTTAAAGAACCATACTCAATGAACAGTTACGGTCTGTGTTAAAGAACCATACTTAATGAACGGTAAGGGTCTGTGTTAAAGAACCATACTCAATGAACAGTTAGGGTCTGTGTTAAAGAACCATACTCAATGAACAGTTAGGGTCTGTGTTAAAGAACCATACTCAATGAACAGTTAGGGTCTGTGTTAAAGAACCATACTCAATGAACAGTTAGGGTCTGTGTTAAAGAACCATACTCAATAAACAGTTAGGGTCTGTGTTAAAGAACCATACTTAATGAACGGTAAGGGTCTGTGTTAAAGAACCATACTCAATAAACAGTTAGGGTCTGTGTTAAAGAACCATACTCAATAAACAGTTAGGGTCTGTGTTAAAGAACCATACTTAATGAACAGTTAGGGTCTGTGTTAAAGAACCATACTCAATGAACAGTTAGGGTCTGTGTTAAAGAACCATACTCAATGAACAGTTACGGTCTGTGTTAAAGAACCATACTCAATAAACAGTTAGGGTCTGTGTTAAAGAACCATACTCAATGAACAGTTAGGGTCTGTGTTAAAGAACCATACTCAATGAACAGTTAGTCTTGAGGAACCAACCATACTTAATCAACGGCTAGGGTCTTTGTCAAAGAACCCTACTTGAGGAATGTTTAGGGTCTTTGTCAAAGAACCGTACTGCTCTGAGCGGTGGAGCCATGGTAACGGTCTCTCCCGGCTTCACTAAAACATCCCTTACCGATACCATGTTTCAAAAAGACTCCCGTGTCCCGACTCTGCTGGGGAACATCAGTGTGGCGCACCTGCCCGTACGGAACAACAGCTGGAGGCGCTCTGTGGTGAGGGGTTTTGTTCTTCTGGAGCTCGTCATTCACTGTTTGTTGGTCCACACAGTGAGGAGGCTCTCCCGAAGAACCAACTCCCTCCCTGTGTCTGTCCTCTGGGGATGTTTAGGAAGGTGTGGTGGAAGTGGGTTCACTAATTAGACATCAGATTAACATTTATGGTCTGATGGGAGAAAAACTAAAATCTTGGGGAATGGGGCATGCCATTTTCTTTTACTTCAAATTTATTTTGACCAATCGTGTGCCTGGGGCCGGGCTGTGTAGGCGGGCCTAATGTGGGTTGGTTATTTACCGGGAATGGCTCGGGGAACCCAACCTGGTGTGGCTCCTTTCTTGGCCAACAGCGAAGGCAACCTCGGCCAGCACTGATACCGTGACTTTAGCCGTCGGGAAGCAGAAACATCCTGCCACCAACGCCGGAGATAAAGATTCTTTAAAGAGTAATAGAGCCCCTCTCACTGCGTAATTCACACTTCCTAGTTTCCTGCCCAGGTTCTATGCCGACTCCTCCCAGAAGTTTAGAGTGTTGTTCAGCTTCTGGATCCAAGATCTAAGATCATGTAGGCAGGCCTGCATTAACTGCCATTGGGCCCTGGGGCTGAGAGTGTTCGTATCAGTGTTCATATCATGAGCCAGTATGATAGGCCTCCTGATAGTCGTAGGCCCTGGGTCTTCAACGCAGGTTAGCCAATGAATTAAGGCGGCCTTGCATGTAGGAAGTACCTTGACATACCGGACCTCCTTAACACTAAACATACTTGACTACCTTAACAGTAACTACCTTATCGTTTACTGGACTCGCTATCACGCAGATTCTTTCAATACACAGCCTGCATGTGATTGGTTACAGTTTATCCTTTGTTATGTCAGCCTGGGTGCTGGGTTACAGATGATCCTATGATATGAAAGCCTTCATGTAACTTTATTATTCTGTTCTCAAATCTGATTACTGATTTTTTTCTGATGTATCTTTATCCTGTGGAATTGAAATAAATAAATTCGGCCATTTAGAAAAGGATTAAATGGTTAATAAGACCATAACAAAAAAAACATACTATAACCAATAATGTTTATTATATTATTATATTACAATAATGATAATAAGCAATAATAATTATTATAATAAGATAATAATAATATAGTTCGAATAATATAGTAGTATAATATAGAATTTCTTTCTGTTAATTCAGCAAAAAAAAAAAAAAAAAACATTTCTGAGGGGCGAGCCCGGAGCGCCGCTGTGTCGTCATTGTCGTGCGACGCACCGCTGCATTACGCTCTTCAACATCCACGATGGCGGAACCTGAGTAAGTATTCTTCTTCACATTGGAACGGCAATATCTGCGTCCATCCTCTGTTTTCCCGGCTCGGATTCCCGCTCCGTCTCCTCAGCGGTCCACACGACCCGTGGGGCTCTGGATTCGGGACGGGATGGGGTCCTGTCGGTGGAGACTTTAGGGTTTAAAGCTCACATGTTGCTGCCGGGGTTCCTTCGAGCAAGAGCAGCCCCTGGTCTCACAGAAGACCCCGACACACGGCTTATATTCAGAGGAAAATACAACTGAACGCCTCTAATACCGTGACCATATAGAAGGAGTAGCATCTGTATTTTGTCCTGCTGAGTTCGGTACCTAAAGTGTCGGTGTGCTTGTGTTTACCGCCTCATGAGAGGAGCTGTAGAACTAATAGCTGGGATATCTGTAGAAAATAAACCATGTGTTCTCCAGCACCTCAACGTCACCGTCCTGTCATCTTAAAGGATTATATCTATGGCGGCCGGCTGGTTGTGTAACTGTTTCGTGTCGTCGACCGACGTCCAGTGAGGTCTCTGTTGATGTTGTTTTTTAAACTGGTCTGCAGGAAGAAGGTGATCCAGCTGGTCCCGGAGCATCTGCTGAAGAAGAGGAAGGCGTACCAGGCTATCAAGGCCACGCAGGCTAAGCTCGCCCTGCTAGACAAGAGAAAGGTACGAGAATCGTGATGATCACGACATTAAACTGAATAATCAATGTTGTAAACTCTATGAAGCTATTACTGTTATTCACAGGGTACCACTATGAACTCTTAACCTACCCTCTGTACTGGTTACAAAGTAGATGCTTTGTTTTGATTTTCACAGCAGACCCGACTATTGGCTCGTCTTCACGTGTCGTTAGGTCGGTTGTTTGTGCTTTGAGCTTGACACTTAACTGTTGGCTCCTCTGATATCCTGAGCAGACAGTGTTATATAACCAGCTTGTTGTTGGCCAAGAGAGACATGGCTAGTTTGTTTACCTAACTGGTAAACCATTGGAAGGGAACTGACATTTAGCTGATTCTCTATCCAAAGTGACTACAATAAGAACATTTGTCAGAAGAAGTTGAAACCATTATCTGTCGGTTCAGTAAGGATGTTCATAGAACCAAGTGCCAAGCGCTGACAATCGTTAGGTTAACCCATTCCCCGTAGACAATAAATCTCTCTTCTAACCAGAGTTAGAGGTTGGAGTCGGCAGAGAAACAAATGCAAGACGTTTGACTCCCAGCCCAGAGGCTCTGGGCTCAAACCCCTTTGGTCTGCTCTACAAAGGCAAAGTGCAGTAACTACGCCAACATTGAAACTGAGAAAAATGCCTTCAAAGTATTCATACTGGCCGGCCAAACCTGTTTCAGGTACAATAGTGGTGATACTCTCAATTAATACCTTTATAGGAAGAAAAATAGTTTTTGTCTCAAGACAAAGGTGTTATAAAACCCATTTTTAGTCTGAACTCAATTTTGACAAAATACGTAGTTACTGCACTTTGCCTTTGTAGGGCAGCGCAGTCTCCCTGTAGGCCTCCTTGAACACGATGTCTCCTAAAGCCTTAAAAAAAAAAAAAGGTTTGGTTCCTGTTGGTTGTCAGTTGAGGTCATGGGTAGGTAAGGAATTTATTTTATTTTTTTATTTTATTTTTTCCGGCGGCAGCGAATGATAGGTAGGTTGTTTTCATTTAAAAACGAGAGAATGCGCTCATCCTTGTACAGAATGAAGAGGTGCTGTACCAAAACATAATTATAGTTTGCATTAAAAAAAAAGATTTTTTTTTTTCTTTTTTATAAAGCTCATAAAATAATTTGGGTCACACATAAATTGACAGGGTCGGTCGCAAACCGGAACCGAACCAAAATTATTTTAGGCCGAACCCCGGCCTTTAGCGACGTGGCTCTGAACTCGGTACCCGTGGGTGCGTGACGCTGCCCTGTGTTGGCTCCTCCAGGTCTCCAAGGGGAAGCCGCTCCGCTTCAAGAGGCTGGAGGACATTCTGAGGGAAGGGCACCGGGCCAGCCGGGACGAGACGCGCATCGGGCGCTTCAAGCAGCGCCCCCCCCACCGCGCTGCCCCCCAAGAACAAGCTGGCCTTCGCCGTGCGCATCAAAGAGTGAGTAGAGCCGAGACCAGCCGACCAGGAACCGCTTCAACTGGACCATAAAACCATTGACAGTGGACTTCTACTCATTCTTAGATCTTATAGGAATGGAGCTGAACTAGGATTGCCGCGGTATACGGTGTTACCGGTGTTACCGGTGTTGAGGCCAACACCGATGACTCGGTGTTGCACACCGGCAACAGCGAGTTCTTTTTTTTTTTTTTTTTTTTCAGTAATAAAAAACTATTTCATTAAAAATGAACAATATAATTATGATAATGAAAATGTGTAGAATAGGCCACAGTTCTGCTCTGTGCGGGAGAATTGTCGCGCCGAGAATTGACGTGCTTCCTTACAATACCGGTAACCATAGCAACGCCAGTAAACAAACCCCGCGAAGCCCAATCCCTACGTGAGCTCCCCGCGTGAGCTCCTCCCTACGTGAGCTCCTCTGTGCGCCTCCGGCCATCTGGAGGCGCACAGAGCTTTTGGCCGTGATATTATGATATATAAAATTATATTATACTATTATATATAGAGCGTTATAAGACGCCGAGAATTGGCGCGCTGCCAGCCGCTGTCACCGAGTGTGAGAGGAGAGTTGACGGAGAAGATGGCGGTTGACCTATAGTTTCAAAGTTATTACCGTTTATACCGGTAATACACGAGCGTATTACTCACGGCAACCCTAAGCGGAACACCATTCCAACAAGAAGCTTATGTGAAACAAACAACTTAACTATGATTGTGAGGCTTGTTGTTCGGGGTCGACAGGCGGTAAATGTTCAGGAGAAAGCTTTCAGCGGAGTAAATGACTGTATGGGCTCCAACCCCACGCCTTAACTAGACCTATCCCACCAGGGTTTCTCTGTGTGGAGACAATCCTAACGGACTGGGCGACAAACAGCTTTTTTTGTAAGATATCTTAATAGAAAAAATATATAAAATAATAATAGTTGTTTACTCTCTGTGATTGATGGAGGCCTCAGGGGCTGTAGACCTGACTTATAGCCTGTCTATGCCACCAGGAGACACCGTTTGAGTGGAAGTTGTTGAAAATGACTGTCGCCCGTCTCGTATCCTCGAATCAAGTTCTAGTTGATGCTCCCTGTAGGAGACGATTTGGACCCCTTCTCTGAATCCGTCTTTCCTGTCGATCACAGAGCTACCCGAGTAGTCCTTGGGTCTTGGTTTCAGCCACAGTGGAACCGGTTCCATTTGGTCACAATAGACATAATCATAAAAATCCCGTAATTGTTTCCTGTAAAAGATTCTTGACATTGATGCCACCTATTAGATTACAGGGAACCGCCCTAAACTACACAAGTACAGCCACAGCCCACTTCATAAGAGTGACAAACAAAACAAAACAAACCGCGACCTCTTACAAAATCGACCTCTTCGGAGCTGTATGACCCATGGACGTGTTGAGGACCCGTCCCCAGACTCCACTGAGGTGTCGTTCCACACGGCCTCCGTCTCAAGCTCCTCCCACCTCCTCCTCCTCCTCAGGATCAAAGGCGTCAGCCCCAAGGTCCGCCACGTCATCCAGATGTTCCGGCTCAGGAAGCTCTTCAGCGGAGTCTTCATCAAAATCAACAAGAGCTCTCTGGCCATGTTGAAGGTGGTGGAGCCCTACGTCGCCTGGGGGTGAGTCGTCCTGGTACACATGCTGCTAGCTGTTGTCCTCGTGCACATGCTAACATGCTGCTAGCCGTTGTCTTGTTACACATGCTACATGCTGCTAGCTGTAGTCCTGGTGCACATGCTAACATGCTGCTAGCTGTAGTCCTGGTACACATGCTAACATGCTGCTAGCTGTAGGCCTGGTGCACATGCTAACATGCTGCTAGCTGTATCCGGGGTCCAGCCGTAGGGGTAAACAGGCTAACATGCATTGATATAAACAATTTAAACGTACCCGTACATTAAATCCACACAAGACAAAACTGCACATGCAAAATCATAATTGTGTCTCACAATTTACAGAATCACAATGCATATGGTATCGCCACTCAGACATAATATTGTATTGTGTGGTTGAATCTGTAGTATACACCAGTCTACCCTACACTGATTACACTGTCGTATGGTTATGGCCCTGAGATCAGTGTTGCCATATTGGGGGGAAATCTGACCCAATGGATGTGTGTGGGCAGTTTGGCAGTGTTGCCAATCTGGCAACCCTGCCGCAGAAGTATGATATTCTGTGGTTGAAGGTTCTTAGCTGGTCAGCCGTTAGCCTCACTCACCCCCGCCCCCCCCCCCCCCTCCAACAGGTTCCCCAACCTGAAGTCGGTCCGAGAGCTGATCCTGAAGAGAGGACAGACCAAGATCAAGAAGCGCAGGGTGGCTCTGACGGACAACAACCTGATCGAGCAGCACCTGGGTACGTCCGAGGTGCCTCTGACTGTCGCACTCGTGTGGACGGGGCCTTAACCGAGCTCTCTTTGTTTACGGGGATTTGGGTTAACTTAGTGACGTTTGGTTTCTCTTTCTTCTGACATATGAAATATTGTTCATCGCTTTGGATGAGTGCTCAACGGCCTAAGTTTAAATGACTCACTTGAACGGGAACAGGGGATTATCTGTTTCGAAGTCAAAAGGATTTATTTTCAGACCGACAATGCGACAACTTCCAAAGAGGAACGAAATAACGTTTCCCCATCCTCCAAATGTTAATGTTGTAAAAAGACAACATCAAACCTTTAACATAATTATACTGCAATAACACACACACAAACACACTATTCTCTAGCCATCCCCTAATCGTGCTTCCTGGTAATAAAACTAACTTAATTTTATCACTGACTATTTCCCCATCAATATTAGCAGGAACCTTGTTCCTGCTAATACAAGGTTGATTAGTGTTTCAACTAATCAGCCTTCACCTTAATAAGCCGGGTTCGAGGGGCTCCATGGTTACGCAGTTGGATAGCGCATGACACAGTTGTAGAAGTATAACCACCGCTTCCCTGCAATAAAACTGGACTGAATTGAGTTTATTAGGTTTGTACTCTGTCCCTCACACACAGACTTCTATCAGACTATTTCCATATCGATATGGAAATAGTCTGTGAAAGGAGAAGTCTGTGTTTGAGGGACAGAGTACAAACCTACTAAACTAAACTCGATTCAGTCCAGAGCATGTTTCGATAACGTTGATGGGCTCCCAGTAATGTTACTAGTAGTTGTGAGTTGTTGAGGACTGGGATGTTGATCACAATTTCGCGAGAGTCCGCTGCCTTAACTTACCTCGAAACCAAACCAGACAAAACCTTCTCCTACCTGGTTCTCACCTAGTGTCCCCCCCCCCCCCCCCCCAGGCGAGCACGGCATCATCTGCCTGGAGGACCTGATCCACGAGGTCTACTCCGTTGGGAAGAACTTCCGGAAGGCCAACAATTTCCTGCGGCCCTTCAGCCTCTCTGTGGCGCGCCACGCCGCCCGGGACAAGGGCGGGGTCATGAAGGACCTGGGGGCGATCGGGTTCAGGGGCGCAGAGGTCAACAAGATCGTCCGCCAGCTCAACTGAGGGGCCCGCGGGCACAGGGACCCCCAGACTGTTTCTGTACATACTGTGTGTTCTGCTGAGGGGGATGAGGGGGGCTTCTCGCTCTCTGGCTCAAGGGCGCCCCGGCAGCAGTGGTACCGCAGCGCTGGACGGGGGCGTGGCGGGGCGGTGGATTTAAACAGTTTGAGTCTGGCGCCTCCAGCAGGGGCAGACCGACCGGGAGCATCCTGCCCCATGCAGGGTGACCACCTGGGGGCGCGAGAGCACCACGGTGTGGGGCGAGAGCGGTGCCTTGCTCCGGTCTGAGCGCAGCGGGTTCCTCCTCGTGTTCAGTGATGAGCGGGAGGAGGTTCCTGCTCATTCTTTAGACGTGGACAGAGCCCCATAATGTACAGTGATCTCTTTATATTTCAATAAACTTGTTCAGAATATCAAGTGGTGAAGTCTTTGCATGTCAACCCCGGGGAGGTGCGACCGGCCCTGGAAACCCTAGGGCGTTCCCGCCTCGACAGGCACTGGGTCCCAATGGAGCAGGTCCTGTCCGTTGGGTCTGAGGTGAACGCCTGTTCAGGTTACACAGGGCCGCTGTGAGTGTTTCGTGACAGAACATGCCCACAGCATCCTGTGTCTCCGACGGCCCCTCCCCCTGATTGGCTGAGGTGGAGTGAGGAGTGAGAGGAGTGAGTCACCTTGGGAGGGGGGGGGGGGTGTGTCAGAGGAGTGAGTCACCAGGAGGGGGGCGGGGGTGCAGGAGGGGAGAATAGCATCTGCACCGCTGGGTGTCTTAAAAATACTCAAACTAATTTAAATTAATTAATTATGCGAAATACAGCCGCTACCGCCGTTTCCCTGGTTACCCGTCACATGACGTAGTAGAGAACCCGTTCAGGTGATGCCGCGACGTCACTGCGCTCTAATCACGGAGCGCGTCATCAGGACGGTGCGTAACTTGATAAATATATTACGCACAGCGGTTTGTTGTGAGCGCTGTCAAGGGTTCCTCTCCGTCGGTTCGGGTTCGGGTCTGGTCCTGCTCATGGCGGCCTGTGATTGGCTGAGCGCTGCCCCTCCCCCGCCGCAGCACGTGTCTGCCTGAAGCAGCGAGGGGGCGGTCCGTCGCCCATCGCGCTGCTCCGGTCGCACTGCTCCTGCACGAGACGCTGGAGATGTCGGATCCACGGAGGATGACGGCGACTTCAACCGGTAATACCCCCCCCCTACCCACCGCTGGTTTGACGGTTAGTGGTTTAAATGGAAGAATACCGACAGCCGGTGATAACACCGTGGAGGTGGACCGGCGGATATATGTCGGTTACCGCGAGAGGACCCGCGCGGTCCGGGGAGAGGTTAGCCTCGGTTAGCGTCACATGGGAGACCACCTGTCCCGTGATGCCGGGGTCGTGTGGTAAAGGTCTTGGGTGCTAAAGGTCTAATGTGTTAAAGGTCTAGTGCTGCTCCGTTGGAGCCAGCGGCTAGCCCTCAGTCGGGTGGGAATGAATGAATGAAATCAGCTGTTGTGGGACCTGAACCTCGCACTGATACTGTGGTCGATGCCTGGGAGTCACGATCTGCGGGGCCCAGCCGTGTGTTTTAATGTGTTTGAATGTTGGGTGCTCCAGTGGTACTATGGACCTGTCAGGATCAGCACGTGGAAACGAACCTGTATCGAGAACGTAATTTACGGTCCACGTTACTCACGTTACCGGATTACTCATGTAACATGGGTTACTCATGTGGTCGGTCGAGGTTAACGTTTGGCGGGGATTCTCATCTATCCTTCTTTAGAGTTGAATGAATGGAGGAAGTGTCGTAAACAACCCCATAGCTGTTTCATTATTTAGACCCATCATCTCATCGTTGTCTGAGAGAAAGAAAGCGCTAGAAATGAAGAGGCCTCCAGTAGTGGCTCTGGGCGGATGGACCCTGATGTCATGTTTGAACAACCACTGAGTAACAAACTGTCATGGGTAGGCCTCCAGCTGGCGAACGGCTGATTGACAATCACCGTATCCAATGTTTTTTAGGCATTGTTAAATCTGATTTGTTCCGGGGAGCAGCAGGTGTGTTTTGAAACCCGAGATTCAACTCCTATTGGGCGGTGTGGTGGCATGTGTGTCTGTCCTAACCCTGCTAATCAGTAAAGATAAGGCCGCCAATCATTCAGTATCTCGGTGTTGACACATGATGAGTTAATGTTCTTATCCCACCCTCAGGCCCTGGTGTCACGGGAGGAGGGCTGGACTAAATCTGTTTTGGTTTTATGTGGTCACCTTGAGACTGATCTTCTTGGGTACTTCAGCTGTGAAACTACGTATTGTGATGCACGTGCCCTCCTGGTGGGTCATATCTTCATGACTCTGCTCATCTCTTATCTCCTATCTCGGCATGAGAGGCTATGCTGACTAGTCCTGTATCCTGGTTAGAGATGGTAACCAGCGGGTTTAGGAGCAGAGCGGCTGGAGTTATCCAGGATTGGTCTGATGCATATTAATGACCTTGGTGTGGTGTGTGTGTGTGTGTGTGTGGTGTGTGTGTGTGTGTGTGTGTGTGTGTGTGTGTGTGTGTGTGTGTGTGTGTGTCCCCCCTCCCTTCGGTTTGTATTTATTTATCAGTCGATATTTTGGTCTATCTATTGTTACTCTGTAAGCAAAGATTGTAGTCACAGGCCAGGGGTCATTAAGCACTAGATGATCGTCATGATGTCACACGTGTGTCAGAGACCGTAGTGTTCTATCCATGTAGCTACGGCTGTGGTGATGCTAGTAACCGCTGTGGGGATGCTAGTTATAGCTATGGGGTTGCTAGCTTTAGCTGTGGGGATGCTAGCTACAGCTGTAAATCTTGGTATCTCCAGTGTTATCTGCCACAGCTGTAAATCTTCTCACACGTAAAGCCTCCCTTTTCTATTCTTCTGACTATCTCTTCAATCAGCCGAGCTCCCCAGGCTATCTCATCCTCCAGCTACACCCTCAGACAGACAGAGGGCTAACGGTTAACGCTAGCAGCCTAGCCACCCCTACTAAGAAAACCGAGGGCCAATCACCGTCCCTGCCTGGGCGTTGCCTTGGGAACGATAGCTTCCCTGACCCTTTTTTTTTAAACCTCTGTGCTGTGGCTAGTGTGTAATAATCGTGACATCACACGCAGCCGACCTGCCGTGCGTATCGGTCGGTGAGTCTCTGTTCTTTATCCTTTGAAACATCTGAACCTCCTTTGTTTGTTTGAATTAGTTATATTCTCTTCTCTGAGCGAGCTGGAACTCGTGTGGAAATCAGCCACTCGGCCCAACCATCTTGAGGTTCGATATTTCACATGTTTGCGTCTGTGTCTCAGTCGCGGCTCTCACACACTCTCAGCTGTTGGTCAGAAATGAATATTTTGTATTGAGTGCATTTCATTGTGAACGCAGAACGATCACGGAATGATTCCTTGTCTTTCGGTGGTTGTTTCTCTGTTCTTTCTGGAAGGCTGTGAGTTAACCAGCGGTGGGGTGGGGACCAGTGGTTACCAAGGAGAACAGGGTCAGCCTGTGATACGTCGGGTCGACCCAGCAGGCTGCTCTGCTGTAAAGGGCAGTCTGGAGACGGGCCTGGAGACGGGCCTGCAGACAGGTCTAGAGGAGGCCTGGCGACAGGTCTAGAGGACGCCTTGAGAGGGGTCCACGCTGTGTGAAGGATAGTGATCTACTGCAACTGTTGGTACTACTCGGGCGGCCGTTACTTAGGAGGTAGAGCAGGATGACCTGTAACCGAAAGGTTGCTAGTTCGATGCCCTGCTCCTCCTAGCTAAGTGTTGAGGTGTACCTGGGCGAGACGCCTCAACCTAACTGCTCCTGACGAGCTGGCTGTCGCCCTGCGTGGTTGACTCTGCCGTCGGTGTGTGTATGTGTGTACTATGAACCGTTATAAATTGCTTTGGATTAAAGCGTCAAAATCCGTTCTTATACCTACTGCTGCTCTGCACTCTGGTGTTGTTCTTTCAATGCTTGACTCTTGAGCCACTAATTTGGTTGCCTGCTTTGCTTGATGCCTGAATTGAAAGTCACTCTAGATAAAAGTGTCTGCTCAGTTACTAGATGATCATGTAACTGAACACGGAGGAGAGCTCCAAGATGGGACGGAGATAGTTTCTCTGTCAGCAGCACACAAAGTTCAACCTTCACATGGAAGAAACATGCAGACACATGACTTTTGTACTATTTAGTCTTTTACAGCTTATGGACTTTGTGCAGATGGCCCGCATCAGGTGGTTGGAATAGTTAAATGGTGAGAAGAAAGCCTGGAGATAAGTGTGGTTAACTGGTAAGCCTATCCTAGGGGTTGGTATGGTTAACTGTTGAGATGTCAGCATAGCCATCAGTATGGTTAACTGGTTAGCCTAGGCTAGTGTCTAGTATGGTTAACTGGTTAGCCTAGTCTAGACATTAGCCTAGCCGTTAGTATGGATAACTGGTCAGATGTTAGCCTAGCATTGAGCATGGATAACTGGTCAGATGTTAGCCTAGCGGGCAGTATGGATAACTGGTCAGATGTTAGCCTTGCGGGCAGTATGGATAACTGGTCAGATGTTAGCATAGCGGTCAGTATGGTTAAAGGATCAGATGTTAGCATAGCGGTCAGTATGGTTAACTAGGTCATAGGGATCTTGTATTGAGATGCAGGAATCGACCTCGCTGCATGTTTGACCCAACTCGGCATAAGCCAGCAGTTCATTCTCAGTTTGACAACCCGGCGCTGAAGGGATCACCAGGAAGAGACAACATCAATTGTGTGTAACAGTGTAGGTACTCACGGTACGGGGTCTCACCGCGGGGGGTACTAACAACACAGCCCTCCCCTGCGCGGCCATGACGGACAGGTATTCCCGTTTCACAACATGGATCTCATTACCCGGCATAACTCTGTGAGCCTGTTTACATGGTGCACATGGACTGCCACATGCAGCTCGTACAGTTTGCCGTCCACAATGACCGTCTTTTGCAACGACATTTCACTTGGTGGTCTAGGTAGAATGATACGCTAGGTAGCATGTTACGCTAGGTAGCGTGCTGGGCTACATAGGGGGGCGGGGGGGGGGGGGGGGTGGCCCTCTGGTGATGGAGGTCATTCGAGCTCCACGCTTCACACGGGGATCCTGCGTGATCATCCTCGTCCAACTCGAGAGGCAGTCGGGTTGTTTGGTGGGGAGGGAAGGAAGCTAGGAGTGAAGGGGGGGCGGGGTCTCTTGTTCTCAGAGCATGCTGGACCATGCTGTGCTCTCCTGTGGGGTGAGAGCGGAGAGGTTGACTCTTCTCCTGGTCCCCCAGGGAGGCGCTGAGCAGAGACCTGGACCCGGACTGACCCCCTTTTAGGACGTTTAAAGAGGAACCGGCTGCACAGTGAGTCACCTCCACTGAACAGGTAAGACCGGCTCTCCCTTCTCTCTCTCTGTCTCTCTCTCTGTCTCTTTCTTTATTTTCATTCATTATTCTTCTCACCCTCTGTCTGTCTCTTTCCTGTCTTTCTCTTCTGTCTGTCTGTCTCTGTGCGTCTCCGTCTCTCTATATCGGTATCTCTGTTTCACCCTCTAACACGTTCTTATACAGAAACATAAACGACATACTGATGGAGATTTCACAAAACAAAAACAGCTGCCCTGTAAACTATAAACTAAAAGTACTACTAACCCATAGGACAAGTCAAATCGACTGCAGCCTGAAACAGTGTACTATGATGAGCAATAAGGCCATCCTCTCGAAGCCGGGGTAATCTCACAGCTCACCTCCGGTCTCAAGCCCGCTCAAATCCACTAGATCTCCGCTCTGTGTGGCTCATTACTGTCAACAATGGAAGATTGTAATGATCTCAGTTTGTCTCTTTCTCAGGGAGTTTATGGAGAGGAGCTAACTTGGCTGCACTGAGCCGCCCCCAGCTTTCCCGCGCTCCCCCGCCCTCTCCAGCTGCATCATGGGAGACGTAGTCCAGATGCACTTCAGCACGGTGGACTATGTGATCTTTGCGTTGCTGCTGGTGGCGTCGACGGGCATCGGCCTCTTCTACGCCTTCTCCGGGGGGCGCCAGCGGACCACACAGGTGAGACGGCGCACAGGTGAGGGCCTCCTGCTCGGTGATGCCTCCAGGGGGACGACGGACCTCTGGGTTTGGAGCCCGTAACCATGGGAGCAGACATCCTGACCTCTGCACCTCCTCTGACCTGACTGGGGGGGTGTACAGACTAGGGCTTTGTCTCCGAACTTCGTTATTCAAATATAATTAGACTATAAAAACATAAATCAAAATTTGAACGAATATTAGGCAGCCCTTAATATTGGAACCTGTTATGGGCAGGCCAAGAGGGAGAGACGTCGGAGAACCCCACGCAGTCTATTCATAATATTGTAATGACCACGGAAGAGGCAGTGGATGAAGTATTGATTAGACCGCAGCCATTTATTAGAAACCCAATAAACCGTTGGAACACGCAAGACCGGTAACCATAGCAACGCTGGTAAACCAACCTCGCGAAGCACAATCCAGGTCTTACTGAAGGCATTTAATGGTCAAAATATTATTAATAAATATTCAAATTTATTCGAATATTAATAAACAAACTGTGAATATGATTTTTGGACAAAAGTCAAAGCGAAAGTAAAGTGTACAGACGCTCCCAGTCCATCAGGGGGCTATGGTGTCCAGACGCTCCCAGTACGGGGGGCTATGGTGTCCAGACGCTCCCAGTCCATCAGGGGGCTATGGTGTCCAGACGCTCCCAGTACAGCCCCCAGCCCAGCAGGGGGCGGCGGTGGTCTGACGTGCGCTCTGTCCTCAGGAGTTCCTGCTGGCGGACCGCTCCATGAGCTGCCTCCCGGTGTCGCTGTCGCTGCTGGCCACCTTCCAGTCGGCCGTGGCCATCCTGGGAGCGCCGTCGGAGGTGTACACCTTCGGCACGCAGTACTGGTTCCTGGGCTGCTCCTACTTCCTGGGGCTGCTCATCCCCGCCCACGTCTTCATCCCCGTCTTCTACCGCCTGCGCCTGTCCAGCGCCTACGAGGTACGCCGCGGCTAGCCGCCAGCTAACCCCTAGCTAGCCGCCAGCTAACCCCTAGCTATCCGCCAGCTAACCCCTAGCTATCCGCCAGCTAACCCCTAGCTAGCCGCCAGCTAACCCCTAGCTAGCATCGCTTAGTGGTACTGAATATCAGTTAGATGGCTACTTTAGCATTACCTGCTCAGCAATGTCCTGTTAGCCCTACCCATTTAGCCCTACCCAGTTAGCATCAGCTAGTAAGCTCTACCCAGATAGCGTCAGCTAGTTAGCCCTACCCAGATAGCGTCAGCCAGTTAGCCCTACCCAGATAGCATCAGCCAGTTAGCCCTACCCAGATAGCATCCGCCAGTTAGCCCTACCCAGATAGCATCCGCCAGTTAGCCCTACCCAGATAGCGTCAGCCAGTTAGCCCTACCCAGATAGCGTCAGCCAGTTAGCCCTACCCAGATGGCATCAGCCAGTTAGCCCTACCCAGATGGCATCAGCCAGTTAGCCCTACCAAGATGGCATCAGCCAGTTAGCCCTACCCAGTTAGCATCAGCTAGTTAGCCCTACCCAGTTAGCATCAGCTAGTTAGCCCTACCCAGATAGCATCCGCCAGTTGGCCCTACCCAGTTAGCAATAACAACCGGATTCTCCCCCCTTAATCCTACCCTTCTGGCCCTACACAGGGAGTCCTACCCAGTTAGCATTACCCCGTTTAGCCCTCCCAGTTAGCCTCCCCAGCCCTCTGCTTCAGTGTTGTGTTATGGTTCAGTTTTGTGTTGTCTCCCTGGGGTGAGTGTTGAGTTGTGTCTCCCTGCTCAGTATCTGGAGCTGCGCTTCAACAAGACGGTCCGGATCTGTGGGACGATCACCTTCATCTTCCAGATGGTAACTAACGCACAACGCTTATGAGCGTGCATACTGAGGGCTGTGTGCAGAGCGCCATGTTGATTTGTTGTCCCGCCCAGGTGATCTACATGGGGGTGGTGCTGTACGCCCCCGCTCTGGCCCTCAACGCAGGTAAGTCCACCAGGAGAACCTGAAGAACTATACCTTAACATACCCAACAACTGGGGTGTTTTTAACCTTGGTTTTGGTTTTGTGTTGCAGTAACTGGGTTTGACCTCTGGGGGGCGGTGTTGGCTATGGGCCTTGTGTGCACACTGTACACTGCACTGGTAAGGCACTGAAATATCCACCCTGTCTCTTAGCCTGGGCCTGATGTTTGCATGTAGCTTCAGGCTAATGTTAGCCCTAAGCTTTGACCTGATGTTAACACTTAACTTGGGCCTGATGTTAGCACTTAACCTGGGGCCTGACGTTAGCACTTAACTTGGAGCTGATGTTAGCACTTATCTCAGGCCTGATGTTGGCACTTAGCTTTTGCGTAACGTTAGCCCTGAGCTTCAGCTTAACGTTAGCCCTGAGCTTCAGCTTAACGTTAGCCCTTAGCTTTAGCTTAACGTTGACCCTTAGCTTCAGCCTCTCCTTAGACCGTAGCGGGTGCCTGACTCACCATACTAACCTGAAGCGTGGCTGTTTGTGGTCCAGGGAGGTCTGAAGGCGGTGATCTGGACGGACGTGTTCCAGACGGTGGTGATGTTCGCCGGGCAGCTGGCGGTCATCGTGGTGGGGACCAGCCAGGCCGGGGGCATCTCCGAGGTGTGGAGGAAGGCCATGAACGGCAGCCGCATCGCCTCCCTGGAGTAAGGACGCCACTACTCGGCTCGTAATATAGCTAATGCTGCTCATCTAACTTTGCTGGTGGTCTTACTACTAGTTCTAATGCTACTGCTGCTGGTGCTAATTATGCTAATGCTGCCAATGCTACCGCTGCTAATGCTAATGCTACCGCTGCTAATGCTTCCGCTGCTAATGCTACCACTGCTAATGCTACCGCTGCTAATGCTAATGCTACCACTGCTAATGCTACCGCTGCTAATGCTAATGCTACCACTGCTAATGCTTCCACTGCGATGCATTGCTACATAAAGACTTGGTACTGCTACCCCGGCTATGTGTGAATACCTTCCGCTATACGTGACTAATGTTCCTGGATGGATCCGTGGTCGCAGCCTGAACCCCGACCCCCTGGAGAGGCACACCTTCTGGACACTGGGCGTGGGCGGGGTCTTCCTGATGCTGGCGCTGTACGGAGTCAACCAGGCCCAGGTCCAACGCTACCTGAGCTCCAGGACGGAGAGGGAGGCCGTGATGTAAGGCCTCCCCCACACACCCAGCTTCCTATAGCTTTATCCTAGCCTACACCACACCCTACACCACCAACCTCTGCTCTATCCTACCGACCTAGCTACCTGTAGCTTTATCCACCCCTTCACCTCCCCACCCTATTCAGGCCTACACCACCGGACTCTAGCTTACACCTACCTACTCAGGCCTACACCACCCTACCCCTATCCTACTCCTACAACACCATCATACACCACCCTAACCCTACTCTACACCACTCTCACTCTACCCTACGCTAATATCCCGGTGGTGGTTGAATAAGGTTCTCCTGGAGGTGGTTGAATAAGGTTCTCCATGTTCCGCGTGTTCGCCAGGTCTTGCTACGTGGTGTTCCCGTGCCAGCAGATCGTTCTGTCTCTGGGCTGTCTCATGGGGCTGGTGATGTTCGCCCGCTACGGAGAGGACAGCCCTCTGGACAAGGGCTACGTCAAGACCAAGGACCAGGTCAGTGTCCCAGCACGCTCTTATTGTGAAGACAGGGCAGTGTCTCAGCCACGCTCTTATTGTGAAGCCAAGGACCAGGACAGTGTCTCAGCACGCTCTTATTGTGAAGCCAGGTCAGTGTCTCAGCACGCTCTTACCTTGAAGTCAGGTCAGTTTCTCAGCACCCTCTTATTGTGAAGACAAGGACCAGGTCAGTGTCACAGCACACTCTTAATGTGAAGACTTGGTCAGTGTTTCAGCCACGCTCTTATTGTGAAGACGAGGACCAGGTCAGTGTTTCAGCCATTCTCTTATTGTGAAGACTTGGTCAGTGTCTCAGCACGCTCTTAATTTGAAGACTTGGTCAGTGTCCCAGCCACGCTCTTAATGTGAAGACCAGGTCAGTGTCTCTGCCACGCTCACTGGGCGCTGTGCTCTTATTGTGAAGAGACGCTGGGCGCTGTGCTCTTAATGTATAGAGACACTGGGTTGTGCGCTCTTAAAGTGAAGAGATGCTGGGCGCTGTGCTCTTATTGTGTAGAGACGCAGAGTGCTGTGCTCTTAATGTGAAGAGACACTGGGTTTTGCGCTCTTAATGTGTAGAGACACTGGGTTGTGCGCTCTTAATGTGAAGAGACGCTGGGCGCTGCGCTCTTAATGTGAAGGGCCGCTGGGTGATTGAGGAATCCTGTGCCCCTCCTGCCTGTAGATGGTGCTCTACTTCGTGATGGACGTCTTCAGAGACCTGCCGGGTTTGCCTGGTCTCTTCGTGGCCTGCCTCTTCAGTGGAGCTCTCAGGTAACGCTTTATTACACTAGTTTATTAAACTATATATTGTATAGCTGGTATTATAGGAGTAGTAGTTAACACCATAGGCGATTCATTGTATATCATATGTATTGTTCGTCTCTCTCTCTCTCTCTCTCTCTCTCTCTCTCTCTCTCTCTCTCTCTCTCTCTCTCTCTCTCTCTCTCTCTCTCTCTCTCTCTCTCTCTCTCTCTCTCTCTCTCTCTCTCTCTCTCTCTCTCTCTCTCTCTCTCTCTCTCTCTCTCTCTCTCTCTCTCTTCCCCCCCCCCCCCCCCACCAGTACAATCTCTTCGGCCTTCAACTCCCTAGCAACAGTAACCATGGAGGACCTTATCAAGCCCTTTTTCCCAAACATGACTGAAGCCAAAGCTACGCTGCTCTCCAAGGCTCTAGGTCAGTGTTGATGCTGCTCTGCCCCCCGGTGTCTATGTAGTGTATAGCAGGGTACTGCCCCCCGGTGTCTATGTAGTGTATAGCAGGGTACTGCCCCCCGGTGTCTATGTAGTGTATAGCAGGGTACTGCCCCCTGGTGGCTGGTCGTGACGGTGCTCTCTGTGTCCCCAGCCCTTGGCTACGGTCTGGTGTGTCTGGCCATGGCCTACGTCGCCTCCCTCATGGGTTCGGTTCTCCAGGTGAGTGGAAGGATCTTTGACGTATTATAAAGGCTCTATTAAAGTACAGTTTAGAACCCATGGAGCCCTCTGGCGCCCCAGTGTGTTCAGATGTCGTCACGTTTTATTTTGGGGCCTGAGAGGACCTGTCTTGGACTACAGGGTGAATGAGTGAATGTTCCCCTGTCTGCAGGCGGCCTTCAGCATCTTCGGCATGGTGGGAGGACCCCTACTGGGCCTCTTCTGCCTCGGAATGTTCTTCCCCTGGGCCAACTCCACGGTAAGGAGGTTCTGCTGTCTGGGGGTTCTCCTGTCTGGGGGTTCTCCTGTCTGGGGGTTCTCCTGTCTGGGGGTTCTCCTGTCTGGGGGGGTTCTCCTGTCTGGGGGGGTTCTCCTGTCTGGGGGGGTTCTCCTGTCTGGGGGGGTTCTCCTGTCTGGGGGGGTTCTCCTCTCTGGGGTTCTGCTGTCTGGGGGGTTCTGTCTCCCCTGGACCACCAGTAACTGGAACACTCGCTGGTTCTTTCTAATTTACTAAAGTTCCTCAGTGCTTCATAGTCCTTTCTTTCTCTCCCCCTCCCTCTCTCCTCCCTCTCCCCCTCCCTCTCTCCCCCCCCCCCCCATCCCTCTCTCCCCCCCCCCCCTCCTCCCCCCCTCCCTCCCTCTCTCCCCCCCCCCTCCTCCCCCCCCCTCTCCCTCCCTCTCTCCCCCCCCTCTCTCTCCCCCCCTCCCTCCCTCTCTCTCTCCCCCCCCCCCTCTCCCTCCCTCTCTCCCCCCCTCTCTCTCCTCCCCCCCTCCCTCCCTCTCTCTCTCCCTCTCCCCCCCTCCCTCCCTCTCCCTCCAGGGGGCTCTGGTGGGCCTGTTCTCAGGGCTGGCCATGGCCTTCTGGATCGGGATCGGCAGCTTCGTGATGCGTCTGCCCGGCCCCGACCTCCTGCCGTACGCCAACACGACGGCCCCGCCCCTCCTGGGCAACATGACGACGGTTGCCATGACGACGCTGGTCAGCGCCATGACGACCAAGACTAGGTAAAGACGCCCCCCTGCAGGACAAAACGTGCGCTTGTCGCAACACTCTATGTCTAAAGGTATATATGTATATCTAGGTGTGTATGTAGGAGTGGGTGGGACTAAAGTGTGTGTGTGTGTGTGTGTGTTCAGGCCCAGTGGGGTGGAGGCCATCTACAACCTGTCCTACATGTGGTACAGCGCCCACAACTCTGCTACCGTGGTGCTGGTGGGGCTGCTGGTCAGCCTGATCACAGGTACACTCGCTCGCTCTATACTCACTCTATACTCACTCTATACTCACTTAATCACTCTAAACTCAGTCACTATATACTCTCACTTTACTCGCTCACTCTATACTCGCTCACTCACCCACTCTCTACCTGGAATAATGTGTGTGTGTGTGTGGTCTACGATGTAATGTGTGTGTGTGTGTGTGTGGTCTACGATGTAATGTGTGTGTGTGTGTGTGTCAGGGCCCATGAAGGAGAAGGACCTGACCCCCGGGACGGTGTTCCCGGTGTTGGGCACCCTGCTGTTCTTCCTGCCCGAGCGCTACAAGGAGAAGCTGTGCTGCGTGACCCCACTGGGCCACAAGGTAAGGCCTGGGTAGGGTAAAGGTTAAAGGTTAAGGGTCGTGACCCCACTGGGCCACAAGGTAAGGCCTTGGGAGGGCTAGGGCTAAAGGTTAAAGGTTAAGGGTCCCTAGGTGGAGGGTTAAGGTAAGGGTCCCTAGGTTGAGGGTTAAGGTAAGGGTCCCTAGGTGGAGGGTTACGGTAAGGGTCCCTAGGTGGAGGGTTAAGGTAAGGGTCCCTAGGTTGAGGGTTAAGGTAAGGGTCCCTAGGTTGAGGGTTAAGACAAGGGCTTCTAGGTTAAAGGGTAATTCCGGTGTAAAATGGATCTGGGATATGTTTTGTATGATAACGAGTTGAAACGTTCGTTTTGGAGCACAAAAACCGCATATAGACGCTTTCTTCAGTTGGCTTTTTTTTAGCCGAGTCTATCAAAACAATATAAACTTGGAAGGATGGTAAAAACGAAATCGCTATCTTAAACCACTTAATAGGCTAAAAGTAGCCAGATACTTCTTTGGTAGTATAATAAGGGTCTTAACATATAAAACGAGGCATTGAGAACTTTGTAAGTGTACAGATTGTTTATTAAAAAGGACGGATTGCTGACGGATGTCACAATCTCTGTGTTCGTCAATCTACCTATCGAGTCTTAAAAACAAAATGGCGTTGACGGGTGATCTACTGATGGTATTGTGTGTATAAAATGTCCTTTTGAATGAACAATCTGTACACTTACAAAGTTCTCAATTCCTCGTTTTATATGTTAAGACCCTTATTATACTACCAAAGAAGTGTCGGGCTACTTTTAGCCTATTAAGTGGTTTAAGATAGCGATTTAGTTTTTACCATAACCAGTGCCCCCTTCGTTCCAAGTTTATAGTGTTTTGATAGAATCGGCTAAAAACAGCCAACTGAAGAAAGCGTCTATATGCGGTTTTTGTGCTCCAAAACAAACGTTTCAACTCGTTATCACACAAAACATATCCCAGATCCTTTTTACACCGGAATTACCCTTTAAGGTAAGGGTCCCTAGGTTACGCTAAGGGTAAAGGTTAAGGGCTAACCTGCGCTGTGGTCCTCAGCATAAGGACGCCCAGCCCTACCTGACGGCCCAGAAGGAGAACCAGGAGGAGGTGGAGGAGGAGGCGGGGGGGCGCAAGGGGGCGGGGGAGAAGCTGGTGGAGGCCGGCCTGGCCGCCCCCCGGGCCTCCACCACCCTGAGCCCCCACCCCTCCGAAGAGACCGCCCTCTAACACACACACACACACACACACACACACACACACACACACACACACACACACACACACACACACACACACACACACACACACACACACACACACACACGAGCTGCCAACATCGTCGTGGAGACGACAGCGTCACATGACCGTGGGACGCTGTCCCGCCCGGGAGGTCGAAGGTCAAGGCGAGGATCTCGTCTACGGAACAGTTCGACACTCTGCGTGTTTTTCTAAGTTATTTTTGTACAGAAGACGAAGAGCACATTTTATCTCCAAGAGAATATAATATTATAAAAGGAAGAAGAATATCTGACGAGCTCCGAGATGAAGTCCATGTACCTCAGTTCAGCAGAGTCCAGACCTGCTCCCGCTGGCCCCAGACCCCCCCCGTCCTAATGAGGCCCTGGTTGAGAGCCTATGGGGTCCCCTGTCCAGCTGCGCCACAGAGCCTATGGGTTCCCCTGTCTAGCTGCGCCACAGAGCCTATGGGTTCCCCTGTCTATCTGCGCCACAGAGCCTATGGGGTCCCCTGTCCAGCTGCGCCACAGAGCCTATGGTGTCCCCTGTCTAGCTGCGCCACAGAGCCTATGGGTTCCCCTGTCTATCTGCGCCACAGAGCCTATGGGGTCCCCTGTTTAGCTGCGCCACAGAGCCTATGAGGTCCCCTGTCCAGCTGACTCACAGAGCCTATGGGTTCCCCTCTCCAGCTGCGCCACAGAGCCTATGGGTTCCCCTGTCTCGCTACGCCACAGAGCCTATGGGTTCCCCTCTCCAGCTGCGCCACAGAGCCTATGGGTTCCCCTCTCCAGCTGCGCCACAGAGCCTATGGGGTCCCCTGTCTAGCTGCGCCACTGAGCCTATGGGGTCCCCTGTCCAGCTGACTCTCAAAGCCTATGGGTTCCCCTCTCCAGCTGCGCCACAGAGCCTATGGGGTCCCCTGTCTAGCTGCGCCGCGGTGTGAACACGCCAATTTAGATGACCTGTCGGGTCGGCAGCAGTACCTGGAACCTCTTCAGGCCTATAGGAGCACAGGAAGAAACCTGTGGATGTGATGTCACTTCCTGCTGGTGTTTCTGCTCATATGCTTGTCAAGGAGATTACCTGTCTACAGCTGGGCTAACCTTCATGGAGCGTGGCTAGCGGTGGAGCTACAGCTGGGCTAACCTTCCTGTAGTGTTGGCTAGCGGTGGAGCTACAGCTGGGCTATCCTTCCTATAGTGTTGGCTAGCGGTGGAGCTACAGCTGGGCTAACCTCCATGTAGTGTTGGCTAGCGCTGGAGCTACAGCTGGGCTAACCTTCCTGTAGTGTTGGCTAGCGCTGGAGCTACAGCTGGGCTAACCTCCCTGTAGTGTTGGCTAGCGCTGGAGCTACAGCTGGGCTAACCTTCCTGTAGTGTTGGCTAGCGTTGGAGCTACAGCTGGGCTAACCTTTGGCGTAGTGATAAGTGATGATGTAGTTGAGTAGGTATAAGGATGAACACAGCGCCACAGCAGCCTGTCCAGCCAATCGCATCCACCGTGTTTCACATTAGACACTTCAGCTAGCTTACTTTTACATACCTGTTAGCTAGTCTGCTTGACTCCGGACTCCGAACTCTGACCTGCTACTCTAAAACTGCTCTTTGAATCCTGGCTCTAGAACTGCTCTTTAAGTCCTAGATCTGCTCTTTAATTCCTAGCTCTTGCCCTGCTCTTTGCCGTACACGATTAACCGATCAGCGAAGATGGTGAATAAACGCACAGCCCCGCAGGTGAACAGCGGTGCCTCACATCCTGTTGCTCGGCTTCAAAGTAGAAGTCCCCCTCAGGATTCCCGAATCAACCGTCTGGATATTCTTAGTGGCACCGACTCAGTGGTCCTAGTCAACCAGTCACCCCCCCCTTCTGGTTCTGAATAGCGTCTGTGTGGTAATGTAGTGTGTCTTCATAGTCTAGTGGGTCTCCGTCAGACCTCAGAGGCGGTCGGCGGCAGGTCCGGACCTGAGAGAAGAGCAGGGTTCATCCTGGTCTACCCAGGCCTTACCCCGGGAGGTACCACTAGACCGCCACCTTTTATAAGGCAACGTCGTCACTGGTAGCGTTTGTGATGCAGGGTAACATGTTTGTTTTTTTTTAAGCAGATGTTATAACGTGTCACTGTAATGTGTTTCAAGTCGTTCTTGGTAACTAAAGTGCCCTCTGGGGCAGAGAGGATGTCGTGGTGGACCCCTGTGGTGTTTTACTTGAGTGTTTTTATATTTGAGGTCTGAACTCTGTGAACCGGTTCACTGCCGCCCTCCGTCAGGGCGCCCTGAGCTCAGCATTACTGTGAGCAACCTTTGGCCACCATCACGTGGATGTCCGTGCGCAGTGTTGCCAGATTGGGAGAGATATCCCGTCCAACCTGGCCCAATCTGGCAACGCGGTCAGTACCGCAACCGTTCCATATGTCCAGTGTGTTTTATACTTGTTATAATGATGGCCAATCACGAAGCCACTGGTTAGGTCATGTGACATGTGGTGTTAAACCGGGGCCTTTGTGATGTCATCGTTCTCATCTCTCTCCCCTCCCCTCTCCCCCCCCTCCCCCCCTCCTTACTCGAGCTCTGAACCCCCCCCCCCCCCCTTTTACAAAAGCATATAGAATGTGATGTCACCCCCATAGTTTTGATAATTATTTTCTCTTATACAAATTATATTATGAATTATATTTGTATATGTTTCGTAACTTCACATGAAGCCTGCCTACATTTCCTGGGTTGAAATGTAGCTGTACAATTCTATATGCAAGGACCATGAAATGTATTTTAGTGAAGCGCTGTTAGGATGTGGGATGTAGCACAGTCTGTACTGTAGTCCGTACTGTCGATGGAAGACGTCTTAGATTTTTTTCTATTTTATTTGCCGTCGCTTGTTTGAATTGTTCCTTTTTTGTGTGTTTGCAGACTTGCTACATCCCATAATTTAGCATTAGCATTCACAGCCAATCAAAACATTTCCATGGTTCCTGGAAGTTTTTTTTATCTTTTGTATGACATCCTTTAAAGATGTTCCTCATTTGGTATGAAAACAGATCTATAATATTTTTAATGATTTATATTGATTGTTTATTTGACATACCTGAAATTACTTGAAGTGTACATCTGTGATGCTACTCCCCAAACAACCGGTAGGCCTTCTGACCCCAAACAGCCAGTCTAGACTGGGCGGTAGGCCTTCTCCTCTAGGCTGGGCGGTAGGCCTTCTCCTCTAGGCTGGGCGGAAGGCCTTCTCCTCTACACTGGGCGGTAGGCCTTCTCTTTCCCCGAGTGCTCAGATATGTCGGTGATACTGTTATTCCTTCACTGTGATAGCCCTCCCAGAGTGCTCTTAAGCCTCTGTTTTAATTATTTAATAATTATTTACGGTCAGGAGCTATGGAATGATCGGTCCTGTTAACATTGATCCGTTGCCTTCTCCAGATACTTTTTTCTTCAAAGTATTTAACTCTTCAGAGACGCCTGTTTGAATAATTTAACGATCATGATTAATAGTGTCTTATTTTCTAGAGAAAGATTTCCCCTAAAGTATCAAACTGTCTAGAGAAACCAGTCCATTGGAAGTTTTCTAACACCAGAAAGGTTTCCCTTTACTGTACCCGTAACTTAGAAAATCTATATCTAGAGATTCTATAGCTAGAGTAATTATCTAGAAAACCCTTCAGGGAGTATATGACAAGAGGAGCATTGCACTTAGTAATTTCCAGTGATAATAAATCCAGTGGTATTTATTATGCTGTCATCCGTTGAGTCTTCTGGCCAACATTCCTACAGAGCGCACCTCTCTCTGTGTTGATGTGGAACTCTGTCCTGATTAAACTGCTCCTCAAATCCATCCTGTTTCCACATCTTCCTTTCCCCACCACATCCACCACCTTCACCGGTCCCCTGCTGGGCCAGAGCTCCAGTGAACCTGGAGACATGAGTTAGACCAGACCAACACCAACCAAGCTCCGCTAAAAACTAAGATTGTACCACAACTCTGTACCACAACTCCCAGTAAACGGGGAACTATGATTATATCGAACAATTGACACCTGATGGATGATTTACATTTTGGATTGCAGAGCTCAGGTGCCAATGCTTTCATGATAATTTAAATATGTGTGGGTGTGTGTATATATAAATATGAATGTTAAAAATATTCCTGAGTTGGTTCAACTTGACTTGAGTAAACTGAGCCCAGTGTTCCACTGGGAGTCGCCACATCCCAGGGTAGACGCTGGCCGGTGAGAAGATAATTAAGTGTGGGGTTCAACATGTTGTCTTCCTTCCAGCGGCTAGTTGGCCTCTAGTCAGTGACTGTACTTTGAAAAACGCTCCGGTGCTCAGGACTCCTGCTTGGGCGTCGTGCTCAAATAACACCCCATAGCGGAGGCCAGGTAGAGAATGGAACCAGCAACCCGTCCTAGTGCAAGAAGACATTAGAGCTCCTATGTATGTATGTATGTGTCCTCCACACACACTCCTACCCCATATGTTAACTGGTGCGCCTGCAGTCTTGAAGACATTCACAGTGGTTTCAAAATCGATCCACTTGTGACATCACAAGTGGGCGTGAGCACCCAGATGCATGATGGGTAGATAATCTCCCTCACCCCTGGTGGCAGCATATAGACAAACAATATGTACCTAGAATAATTATGTATGAATGTAAACAGATTTAAATTTAAAGTGGTTACTTTGCAAATATGGAACACCATTTTAAGTCATTATTCAATAAATAAATGCATAAAGAACTAAAAAATCCATTTCCTGCAGAATATCCGCTAATGTGCGAAGTGATGTTAAAAATGTTTTAATAAAGCCAAGTTTAAGACGTAAAGATGTTGATTAGCTTACTTCAAGTGAAAAGATTCAAAAAGTCTAAATGGAGTTAACAATGTAAACATGCACACAATTAAAAAAAAAATTCAAATGGTTGGAAAGAAAAAGCAAGGTGGTTGTAATCATTTAATAATATAATAATACATTTAATTTAGAGGCGCCTTTCAAGACACCCAAGGTCACCTTACAGAGCATATAGTCATCATAAATAAAAGACATTGTGAAAAAAAAATAAACTTAACAATAAATTTGAGGTAGGCTACAATATACTGAATACCGTAACCGTTTAAGCTTAACATTGTGTTTCCAGGTTAAATATTGACATTGTTAGGCTCCGCGATGTCTGAAGTGGTTATATTAGCTTTTGGATAGCCGCCTAGGGTTTGGGCAGGTGATGTCATCACGCTCCGAGCTGCGCTCAGAGATGTCAACGATAGCAACTGAAAATATACGAGCGGGTTTAAAATGTTATCGAAAATCTGTTAGACAGATTTGAAGATCAAAATAGAGGATTTGTTAAACGTTTGAAGTATTTGAAGCGTCAGAGAATGGGCTGACGGAATAAAACTCCTCCCATTGACTTCCACTGTAAAATTTACTTATAAAAAGTTGGATATCATTTTTTATGAAGTATTTAAATTAGAAAAAGTAGTAGCGATCGATTCCAAGCTAAAGACATTTTAACAATGGAATGTACAGCTCAATACAGCTTAACCAAGCTGTATTGAGTCAGCTAACGCTGTCCTGTATCACTGTTGGTGTGTGTCTCTTTAAGTGACCACTGCATTTTAAGGTATTTGTTATGGTTTCCATGGTGATGTGTTTTCGCGGGTTAATCTCTTCAAGCATACAAGGATGTGTGGTCCTGCTGTTTATGTTTGGAGATAACTTTTAAAAAGTATTTAAAGTGTAATATTTACCTTACAAAATACTCGGTTTGCTTTGATGATAAACTGCAAGCCGGTCGGCAAAGTTAATCTATAAGAAGACCGAAATCAGCCGAGTGAATGACCGTTGATGAAAGAAACTGCCGCTGTTTCCAGGATTGCTTTTCCCAGTGGCTCGTGAGGAGCCGTCGCCATCTTCTGAACATCCCAGAATCTTTAAGGTCCATGCAGAGAATGCAGGCAAAAACACTTTAACCGTCACACACATGTAGAGCTCTATAATCTCGTTTTTAATTGCCAGAACTTTACTTTATTAATTTCTATTCTATTTTATACTAAGAAGACCGCTTGGTATTTTCTTGGTTTTCATGGACTGAGAAACAGACATTCAATTATGTTTGTTCTGGTTTAACTCCCAAAAAGGGAACTATATTTTGTAATTTATATATTCGTGTTCACAGTCTAAAGGGTTTATTATCGAAATATAATTGCATTTCTATGTGATTAGAATATCTATTATATTTATATATTAATTAGAGTATACTGTTTTACGGTTTTCCTGGCTTCCAGTATGATGAGGTAAGATTCGTAACAGCAACTGTTTAATAAATCTGGATGGATCTAGTCGAATGCTACAACCCTGAGTAAATTCTGTTTATTGGTTAAAAAGTCTCTAGGTCAAATATTGTTGAAGTAGTAAGGTCCAAACATTTTAAGAGAATAATGAAGAAAGAAAGAAATAATACGGCCTAAGAAGAAATATTGGTGAGCACTGCAGCATGCAGCACTCGCCTAAATAAAGAAATATAGTAGTAAATAATAGAACGATTTTTATTCAAAACAGGATGTTCTTCAAAGGATGACCTATATTTATTTCAGGGGTCTTTAGTTTCATAATTCAACATTTATTTGAGGGGACCTTTATTTCTTGTGGATGGAAAGTCAGTAGGCTGCATGGAGCGTACTTCTCACAGATTAATTATTAATTATTTAGATGACTAAACACACATGAATCAACATGGAAATCTCCCAGGTGCCACTTGATGTGATTGTCATGGAACTCTGATTTCTAAATCCGGCACAAAACACAAGAAGGAAACATCTTCGCAAAGACCCAGAAGGAAATGGAAGATAATCATAATCTGTCTCTGAAACCGGTATAGCAGGCTTTTCATTTAATTGAATTAAAAGATGTCTGACGTTAACTACATTTTTTATTCAATTTGAACGATGAAAGAAAAAAAAGTCAACACCAATGTTAAGATTTAAATAATTATTAAATGTTGTCACCCACCTCTCCTCCAACCCTTCATTCCACCCAACCCAACCTCTCCACCCCCCTGCCCTAAACGTCAGGTCTTTCATCCTTCCTAGCCACGTTGCATTGGCCCACTTTCTCCCCTTTTACAACTTCTCAACCTCAGGTGAATGTTTGTGATTCTGCAGAATCGGTTGAGCCAGACGGCCTCGTTCTAGGAGACTCCTCAGTGCTGACTGGGTCTTCATCTCCTGGCTTGTTCTTCGTCTCCTGACGCTGGTCTGTCTCATCAGTCTGAGTCCAGAGCAGGTCCAACGTATTTCAGGGCTTGTCAGAGCTTGTCCCGGCCCAAAGGTCCCCGGTTCGATCCATCAATCTCCACAGCCTTCCTGTAGACATCCTAGAGCAAGATGACCCCTGACCCCCAGCTGCTCCTTAACGACCTGTCTCTGTGCTGTCTAACCCCTACCTGCTCCTTAATGACCTGTCTCTGTACTGTCTAACCCCTACCTGCTCCTTAATGACCTGTCTCTGTACTGTCTTACCCCTACCTGCTCCTTAATGACTTGTCTCTGTACTGTCTAACCCCTACCTGCTCTTCAATGACCCTTCTCTGTACTGTCTAACCCCTACCTGCTCCTCAAGGACCTGTCTCTGTACTGTCTTAACCTCTAGCTGCTCCTTAATGACCTGTCTCTGTACTGTCTAACCCCTACCTGCTCCTAATGACCTGTCTCTGTACTGTCTAACCCCTACCTGCTCCTTAATGACCTGTCTCTGTACTGTCTAACCCTACCTGCTCCTTAATGACCTGTCTCTGTATTGTCCAACCCCTACCTGCTCCTTAATGACCTGTCTCTGTGCTGTCTAACCCCTACCTGCTCCTTAATGACCTGTCTCTGTACTGTCTAACCCCTACCTGCTCCTTAATGACCTGTCTCTGTACTGTCTAACCCTACCTGCTCCTTAATGACCTGTCTCTGTAACCCCTAGCTGCTCCTGTGGAGAAGGTCTCAGCAGTCCTGGTGAGCAGTAGGTGGGGTTAGCAGTAGGTGGGGTTAGCAGTAGGTGGGGTTAGGAGTAGATGGACCAGTAGATGATGTTGAAGAGCACGTAGGAGCCCGGAAACAGCACCCGGGCGTACGAGTCAATGATGTGCGTGTCGACCCAGGTGCTCTCGTAGCCGCCGGAGTTCACGTGACCGGTCACCTGGTCGGTCACCTGACCGCCCAGCTGGTCGCGCTCCATGGCGAGCTGCAGCAGCACCGTCTCCCGCTGCTTCACGCCGTTCCCCAGCGACGCCATCAGCCCGAAGCGTCCAGCCGCCTCGCCGTAGCCCCCTGTAGGACCGCCGGGCCGCGGCGCCTCGCAGGTACAGGGCAGCTGGGGACAGGAAGTTGGAAAACATACATCAGTATGTTCAATAAAATCAAAAGAATGCATTGGTATGCTTCTAATAAAAAAGTACCGTATTTGGTAAAAGATTGTTTACTGAATTGACATTCGGGACATTGTGGGCTTTTTTCTGCCCTTCCTGTCTTTGTGAAGATAACGTTTGGCCTGTTCACGGAGGTCCGATGGCCAGACGTCCGTCCAGAGGCGTTTGTGGAACCCAAACGTTGTGCGTAGCTCCAAAAGGCCTCACATCTAAACTAGTGAACACGGAGGACCTCGACGCAGCGCTACGACTGAACCCCGCTCCCTACCTGCTCTCTGAGCTCCCGCTCCCTGGCGTCCTGCTCCCGGACCCGCCGCTCCCTCCTCTCTTGCCGCGTCGACAGGTAGTTGACGGCGGCGTACTCGATGACCGAGAGGAAGACGAAGACGAAGCTGACCCAGAGGTAGATGTCCACCGCCTTGATGTAGGAGACCCGCGGCATGGAGGCGTTGACCCCCGTGATGATGGTGGACATGGTGAGCACCGTGGTGATACCTGGAGACAGGAGGTAACCATGGTGACACCTGGAGACAGGAGGTAACCATGGTGACACCTGGAGACAGGAGGGAACCATGGTGACAACATGGTAACACCTGGAGACGGGGGAACCATGGCGACACCTGGAGACAGGAGGGAACCATGGTGACAACATGGTAACACCTGGAGACGGGGGAACCATGGCGACACCTGGAGACAGGAGGGAACCATGGTGACACCTGGAGACAGGAGGTAACCATGGTGACACCGTGGTGATACCGCGGGACACGAGGGACCAGCTAGCAGCTTACTAACTTGACTCACAACAAGCTACCAGCTCAAAGTAACTTTCCCGCTGGGTTAGCGGTGCTAACCTTGTGATGCTAACCTAGCGGGGCTAACCTAGTGGGGCTATCCTAGCGGGGCTAACCTAGCGGCACACGGGCGGGCACGGCGCGGCGGTCGATCCAGAAGGACACCCAGGAGAGCATCACCATCAAGGTGGCGGGGAAGTAGGTCTGCAGCAGGAAGAAGAAGATGTGGCGCCGCAGGGTGAAGTTGATGTAGAGGCGGTTGTACCAGCCTGGGGGCAGAGGGCAAAGGTCAACAGCATGGAGGAAGGAGGGCAAAGGGGAAAAAGTTGGAAACAAATGTTAAGGTGGTGCTTAGTTTTGTTTTTTTGTATGTTGTTGTTTGGTGTTTGTGTTGTTGTTGTTTACCGTTGGTGCTGTAGAAGGCCAGCTTGGTGTTGTTGTTTAGTGTTGTTGTTTAGCGTTGTTGTTGTTTAGTGTTGTTGTTTACCGATGCTGCTGTAGAAGGCAGCTTGGTGGTGTCTAGTGTTGTTGTTGTTTAGTGTTGTTTAAAGTTGTTGTTTACCCATGTTTCTGTAGAAGGCAGCTAGGTGTTTGTGAATGTTGTTAAGTATTGTTGTTGTTGTTGTTTACCTGTGCTGCTGTAGAAGGCAGCTTAGTGTTGTTTAGTGTTGTTGTTTAGTATTGTTGTTGTTGTTTAGTGTTGTTGTTGTTTACCAGTTCTGCTGCAGAAGGCAGCTTAGTGTTGTTTAGTGTTGTGTTTGTTTACCTGTGCTGCTGTAGAAGGCCAGCTTAGAGGAGGTCCTGAACTCCTGGATGAGGAACTGGGAGAGGGAGATGCGGTCGTCGGTGTTCAGCGACTCGTTGCCCTCCTTCCAGTACAGCATGAGGTCATCGTCCGTGTAGGCGTCTGGGGGGCGGGGCATAGACACTAGAGCTGTGCTCTGATTGGTCCACTCAGGGCGGTGTCATGCCAAATTTGTACCGGCTGCCAAATTTGTACCGGGCGCGTCATCCATACGTAATCCATTCCAAACCTGCCTGGCAACAGATGATCGCGTCGAATGACGTGAAAGGTTCACGAACATTCACGAACCTATCTAGCGATCCGTTATCTGTATTGTGCTTTTTCTTCCTTGACCCGCTTTAAACACTCAGTATACTTGCTAAATTTGATAAAAAAATTAAATACAATACAAATATAAAGTAAAAACAAGTGTTATCTAGCGATCCGTTAACTGTATTATGTTATTTCGTCTTTGGCAACATGAGCGCGAATGTTTTTTGAAACCTGCCCAGCAACGGACGACGCGACCATCTGTTGCCGGGCAGGTTTGGAATGGATTACGTATGGATGACGCGCCCGGTACAAATTTGGCAGCCGGTACAAATTTAGCATGACAGCGGCATCATTTTGTAAAGCCGTTCATAACGTGAACGTTCAAATGCTGTTTCTGAAGAGGTTAGTAGGATGTGTGGTGGGTGGAGGAGCCGATGAAGGTGAAGGAGCAGATGGAGGGGTTTTGGATGGAGGAGCAGATGGAGGTGGAGGTGTTTTGGGTGGAGGAGGAGATGGAGGTGGAGGTGTTTTGGGTGGAGGAGGAGGTGGGGGTGTTTTGGGTGGGGGAGGAGGTGGAGGTGTTTTGGGTGGAGGAGGAGATGGAGGTGGAGGTATTTTGGGTGGAGGAGGAGGTGGGGGTGTTTTGGGTGGAGGAGGAGATGGAGGTGGAGGTGTTTTGGGTGGAGGAGGAGGTGGAGGTGTTTTGGGTGGAGGAGGAGATGGAGGTGGAGGTGTTTTGGGTGGAGGAGGAGGTGGAGGTGTTTTGGGTGGAGATGGAGGTGGAGGTGTTTTGGGTGGGGGAGGAGGTGGAGGTGTTTTGGGTGGAGGAGGAGGTGGAGGTGTTTTGGGTGGAGGAGGAGGTGGGGGTGTTTTGGGTGGAGGAGGAGGTGGAGGTGTTTTGGGTGGAGGAACTCACAGCTCTCGATCTCCAGGGAGCAGGTCTGCGTGTCGAGGGGGAAGCAGCTCAGGTCCATACTGCACATGGAGGTCACGGTCACCCTGGAGGGGGAGGGGGAGGGGGAGGAGCAGGGGGGAGGAGGAGCAGGAGGAGTGGGAGGGGGAGCAGGAGGAGGGGGAGGTGGAGGAGGACAAGGAGCAGGAGGAAGAGGAGGAGGAGGAGAAGAAGCAGAGACACAAGGTGGAGGTGGGGTCAAATCAGCACGAGCCACGTCACATGACTTTCCGGTTGGTGGTTGCCAGGGTAACAGTCCTGCGAGCGGTCCTGTGACGTCGGATTGTTCGTGGGGATTAGACCGAGTGGACGGCCTGCCGCTGCAGACCTGCACATGTGCAGATTAGCATGAGAGGTTAATGGAGCTCAGCGCCCATCTGGAGAGGACTATTATGTTATTATATTATTATTAATATTAAGCTGCTGAGCTTCATAGCCCTCTTCTGCCGCCACTGCTCCAGTTGGATGAGCCTGTATTCTCCAACGCTCTGGATGTAGATCGGATCATGTTTTCCTTGACGTATACTTTGGATGTTTGAGGGTCCTGTATTCTGCTGCTACAGTATGACACCGTTAATCTGATCTCAGGTGTTTTCGCACAAACAATCAGTGGAAATCCCCGACCGCTGGTCGCTAATCCGCGGTCGATCGCCACACCTCTCCAACATCTCAAGGGCAGAGGGGTTGGGTTCTGCTCCCAGAGATGAACCCTGCCCTGACCGCGCTGACAAGCAACCCGTGTGATCACCACTACACAAACACCCCCTCCTCGGAGACCATGGAGGGGGGGGACCGCCGTACCATCGCTCGAATCACAGAACAGGAGACCAGAAATCTGGCCTCACACGCTACATGTATGAAACATTTAGATTTTCCCAGACTCATTTCAATGAATGCTAATCCCTGCCGCGTGTGGTTGGCCGCGGTCACCGACCGCACGATGCTGGCCTCCGACACAGAGTGCCCGCCTCAGGGTTGGATTGAGTCGTGGTGGTGTGTGAGCTGCGCTACGCTACGCTACCCTGCGCTACGCTATGCTACGCTTCAGCAGAGGAGTAGCAGTCTATTAGTATTCATTTTATCTTCACAGATGTTCCCATCAGCCGTGTATCGTTCTGTTCTGTTTGATCACTTTATCTGAGATTGTTTATTACTCTCTAAGTACTTGAAATGCGTTTCGGGTGTTTAAGTCTGAACACATTCGGCAGTTATACAAGTTATGCTGACCAGCCCCCGGTACCCCCCCCCCCCCCCCCCCCCAGGTCGGTACCCCGGTCGGTCGCCCCCCTCTCACTCAGTTCTGGGGGGTTCTTCAGTTCCTCCGAGGGTGGACAGACTTTAATCCGGTCATTGTGTCCAACGCCTGAACTAATGACGCTGGCTGTAAACCCATTGGTCATCTGCCAGCAACTCTACAGCCAATCAACTGAATGTGACTCTGGCTCGTGGACGCTTTCTGCCTCTTCCCCAGACCCCTTTCACTGGACCCTCTCCATCAGGGATTAGCCGGAGCGGGCAGTGGGTCGCTGCCCGACATCCCAAAGTCCTGACCTGGTGGATCCCAGCCTGTAAAGGCAGACGGCGACTGACTGGGTGTTTAACAGCATTGGCCTGAGCCGTCTCATCTGAGCCGGGGATCACTGGTGCTGTCGCCCTAAACCCAAAACCCGCCGGGTCGCCTTCCAACAACACACATCGGGCAAGACGTTCATTTCAACCTCACACCTGTTGACAGGTGACTCCTAGCTAGCTAACAGGTGACTCCTAGCTAGCTAACAGGTGACTTCTAGCGTGCTATCAGGTGACTTCTAGCGTGCTAACAAGTGACTCCTTGCGTGTTATCGGGTGATACTTCCTAGTGTGTTAACAGGTGACTTTCTAGCATGCTAACAGGGTCTCTTCCTAGCGTGCTAACAGGTGACGCTTCCTAGCGTGCTAACAGGTGACGCCTCCTAGCATGCTAACAGGTGACTCTTCCTAGCGTGCTAACAGGTGACTCTTCCTAGGGTGCTAACAGGTGACTCCTAGCGTGCTAACAGGTGACTCTTCCTAGGGTGCTAACAGGTGACTCCTACCTGAGGCTGTAGAGGACCTTTCCGTCGGGGAACACCCTCAGCATGACGTTGTCTGTGGTGGTGTCGTGGGTGAAGGAGCGCTTGGAGTGGACGAAGAACAGGTCGGGCACCCAGATCTTCTTCACCAGCCGCCCGTCGAAGGTCATGCTCTGGTTGGTGGAGCTGTGGAAGGACAGACGTCTGTCCTTCCAGTAGTGCCGCAGGTACAGAGTCATGGTGAAGTCCTGACACACACACACACACACACACACACACACACACACACACACACACACACACACACACACACACACACACACACACACACACACACACACACACACACACCTGGTGAGTCTAACGCAGTCACAGCCTGGTGACAGTTTGGTAAGGAGCAGGTAGGGGTTATACAGTGAACACAGACAGTTTTTTAAGGTGCAGTTAGGGGTTACACCGTTTGTTAAGGAGCAGGTAGGGGAGTTAAGACAGGGAGTAACTCTATGACTCTATTACTAGAGAGACATTTCCTCCAAAGGGTTGGCGCTCCAGCAGCAGACTCACCATGTCCACCTCTGAAATGGTGTCCAGACTCTCCACCTGGACGTCCACCCCCACCGGGACGGCCGGCCCTAGAACCAACACACGCTGTGAGGAACCAGCCAGCCAACCAGCCAGCAGCCAACCAGCCAGCCAACCAGAGAGCAAACCAGCCAGCCAGCAGCCAACCAACCAGTCGACCAACTAGCCAGCCAGCCAACTAGCCAGCCATCCAACTAGCAAGCCAACTAGCCAGCCATCCAACTAGCAAGCAAGCCAATCAGCCAACCAGCCAACTAGCCAGCCAACCAGCCAGCAGCCATCTAGCCAGCTAGCCAACCAGCCAACCAAACAGCCAGCCAGCCAACCAAACAGCCAGCCAACCAGAGAGCAAACCAGCCTGCCAACCAGCCATCATCTCTGGGTACAGGCCTTCAGAGTGGAGGTGCGTACAGGCAGCCAGGGTAAGCCTGTCAGTATCATGGTCCCAGTAACCAATTGGATTACATTTTACAAAGAGGTCTCCTCTTAATGTTTTTCTGTTTCAAACAGCAACAAAATGTCCGCCCAAATCCCTGTTGAGAGCATGCAGTGTGTGCAGAGTGCATCGACTAAAGTATGGCTGGATACTCTAATCCCACCAGGCAGTGGGAGGCTCTCTGATTGAATATAAAGACAATGAGATTATAAACATGCGACCAAATCCTCCCAAATAAAACCAACGCAAAGCCTTTGTTTTATACCAACGTTCAATACGAAAACAATGCATCTGAAACCGTGATATGATACCGCTATTAAAATCATAAAATATCATAATAAAAGCAGTACTGCTGTGTGTATGGAAATTATCTCGGTTCTGCTACCGCTAATATCCTTATATCCTAATATCCGTATTTCTAGAACGCTTTCATTGCTAAAGAGAAATCACTAAAGAGGAATATACAAAAACCATGAACACATCTGAGCGCTCACCTCAGAGATTAAAATTAGATTACTGAGAGCCAACAGCTGCAAACAGAAAGGTGCACACAGACAGGTGCATAAAGACAGCTGCATACAGACAGGTGCAGGCAGGTGTTCCTGCTAATGAGTTGATTAGTGAATTAAGTAATTACCGATCCACAGCTGCCCATAATCCAGCCCTGGTTACCTCATCGTATCCAAGCAGTGTTTCCCGCTCCAAGTACCGATGGTTTGAGGGTTAGAAAGCGAGTGTAGAAGAAGCTCTCTGGTTTGAACCACCTAATGCTGCGTTCACACCAAAATACATATTTGTCGCCCGTTTGTTGTGGGACAAATCATCTGTCGCTGTGCAAGTTTTGTCAGGCGAATTTGTCGCATCTTTTGCCCGCCAACGGTGCTTCATGCCAATTCATTCTCAACCATGGCCGAGATAACCACCATTGCATGTCTTTACCTGTTGTGGAAGAGGGAGAGACGTCGGAGAACCAGACGCAGTCTTCATAATATTGTAATGACCACGGAAGAGGGAGTGAATGAAGTATTGATTAGACAGCGATTTATTAAATATGGTACCTAATAATCGTGGAACACAAAAGGCCGGTAAAACAAACCCCTCGAAGCCCAATCCCGTCCATACAATACAATTATATTATATAGCGTTATATATGGAGCTCCGGGTGTCGCAAACGGCAACAATCCCTTTCTCCTCCATGCTGCGGTTCACCCCGGACTGCACTGCAGGGAAGGGTTGGCCGGTTGAACGCTGATTGGCTGTTACGTAACGCACATCACCCAGTGGCCACGCAGTTGAACGCTGATTGGCTGTCATCACGCGAATGTCGCGGCAAAGTTGAAATAGTTTAATTCGAGCGAAAGTGTCGCGCTGCAAATCCACCAAAACGCGCTCGCCCGTGCTGTCAAAAGTGTCGCGCTGCAAATCAAATCTTGACGCGGGTTTTCTCTAGGGAAAATTTGCCTTGATTCGCGTCTCGGTTGACTTTGTATGGAATCGTGTCGTCCCTTCGGGTTTGGTGTGAACGCACAGTAACATGTGTTGAACAGCGGCTGAAAGGCCTTGCTGAACGTCTGGGTCAGAGCGGTGTAACAGGACGGGGAACCCCCCCCACCCCCACCTCCAAAGTTGGGCCGCATGGTGAAGTCCTGGTCGCCAATACTCAGCAGCTGGTCCGACTTGGTGACGGAGACTTTGGTGGCGTCCTGGCTCCTCTTGTAGATGGAGCTGGTGGGGTCAGACAGGGTGGGGTCAGACAGGGTCATACAGGGTGGGGTCAGACAGGGTCATACAGGTTGGGGTCAGACAGGGTGGGGTCAGACAGGGTCATACAGGGTGGGGTCAGACAGGGTCATACAGGGTGGGGTCAGACAGGGTGGGGTCAGACAGGGTCATACAGGGTGGAGTCAGACAGGGTGGGGTCAGACAGGGTCATACAGGGTGGGGTCAGACAGGGTGGGGTCAGACAGGGTCATACAGGGTGGGGTCAGACAGGGTCATACAGGGTGGGGTCAGACAGGTTGGCGTCTTGGTCTGAGCTTTGTGATGAAACAGAATTCACAGGCTCTAAGTTCTAACCCATTTCCTGTTGTATAGAAAGGGACCTCATGCATTGAGATCAAAGGTAAGTGTAATGTAAAGGGTGAGCAGGTCAGTGTAACGTTAATGTGCAACAGGTTGATGTTAAGGGGTAACAGGTTGATGTTAAGGGTAAACAGCTCGGTGTAAAGCGGTAACAGGTTGATGTTAAGGGGTAACAGGTTGATGTTAAGGGGTAACAGGTTGATGTTAAGGGGTAACGGGTTGAGGTTAAGGGGTAACGGGTTGATGTTAAGGGGTAACAGGTTTATATTACGATGCAACAGGTTGGTATTAAGGTGTTACAGGTTGATGTTAAGAGTAAACAGGTTGATGTTAAGGGTAAACAGGTTGATGTTAAGGGGTAACAGGCTGATGTTCAGGGTAAACAGGTTGATGTTAAGGGTAAACAGGTTAATATAAAGGGGTAACAGGTAAGGGTAATGTTAAGGGTTAACTAGTTGATGTTAAGGGTTAACAAGTTGATGTTAAGGGGTAACAGGTTGATGTTAAGGGGTGTCAGGTCGATGTTAAGAGGCAACAGGTTGAGGTTAAGGGGTAACGGGTTGATGTTAAGGGGTAACAGGTCAGGGTCATGTTAAGGGTTAACAAGTTGATGTTAAGGGTCAACAAGTTGATGTTAAGGGTTAACAAATTGATGTTAAGGGTTAACAGGTTGATGTTAAGGGGTAACAGGTTGATGTTAAGGGGTAACAGGTTGAAGTTAAGGGTTAACAAGTTGATGTTAAGTGTTAACAGGTTGATGTTAAGGGGTGTCAGGTCGATGTTAAGAGGTAACAGGTTGAGGTTAAGGGGTAACAGGTTGATGTTAAGGGGTAACAGGTCAGGGTCATGTTAAGGGTTAACAAGTTAATGTTAAGTGTTAACAGGTTGATGTTAAGGGGTAACAGGTTGCTGTTAAGGGGTAACAGGTCAGGGTCATGTTAAGGGTTAACAAATTGATGTTAAGGGATAACAGGTTGATGTTAAGCGTTAACAGGTTGATGTTAAGGGGTAACAGGTTGATGTTAAGGGGTAACGGGTTAAGTTAAGGTGTTCCTCTACCTCCCAGTGTTCCGGAGCGCGACGCCCGTAGGAATCTCCCTCTTCGTCCTGAAAGGAAGAAGTGAACGGGATGATGAGACGACCTCGGAGCGCCTGGAGATTACAGGGATTAGGAGACAGAGGAGGCACCCACCAGCCGGGGGCCGGATGTGGGGGGGGGGCTCACGAGGGGTGGTCTTACGCTGTAATGAAACACAGGACATCACCACACCCTGAGGAACACATTTACTGTCTAACACCCTGGGGGTAGGGTAATACTAGACCACAGGCACCGCTGTGCATTCACTGCTGTTAGCACTGCTATGTTAGCCCAGCGGTGTTAGCCCAGCGGTGTTAGCACTGCTATGTTAGCCCAGCGGTGTTAGCCCAGCGGTGTTAGCCCAGCGGTGTTAGCCCAGCGGTGTTAGCACTGCTATGTTAGCCCAGCGGTGTTAGCCCAGCGGTGTTATTCCAGCGGTGTTAGCACTGCTATGTTAGCCCAGCGGTGTTAGCCCAGCGGTGTTTGCCCAGTGGTGTTAGCACTGCTGTGTTAGCCCAGCGGTGGAGGAGAGCGGGATTAGAACGCAGTGTCGCGGCTTGGCTCCGGTCCGGCCGGGGATAACCTCCCTAAGCCATAACAATAACTTTAATTCAGAAAGAATATTAACGCTGATTACGCTTTACGTAAGATAAGTGATTTACTGACCAGGGGAACCTTTAACCTTTTAAAGGTTAAGAAGTACATATATGTTGAGGTAGTTGTTCAAATAATTCCATTTGGTTGTGTTTTGGCTCCTTTTCCTTTAGTGACACGAGGAGCATTAAAATGTATTATTTAACTATCATCACGTGACTCCTCCGTCTTAAAGATGGCAACGGGGATCAGCGCCTCCAGATGTCTGAACAGGTTTGGAAACGACTGAGCACAAACACCGTAATGTCTTACTATCTTAATAACTCCATCCTCTGATGTCACGTAAGCTTACAGGAGTTACAGTAAAACCAGGTTCAATCATCTCGCAACCCCCCCTTGAAGACCAATTAAGACCCCCATGAAGACCACTGAAAAATACTGAAGACCACTGAAAACCATACAGGACCTGAGTCGGTCAGCCGTCCCGAGTTGCGATTTCTCCCGCGCGCCTGTGACAGCGCCCGCCAGCAGCGCGAGCAGCAGCAGGACATGCGTGCGCATCGTGTCCAGGAGTCAGCGCGCGACAAACGGAGGATCTCCCTGCAGAAGTCTTCAAACGGCGCTCCTCGCGCTCCTCTTCTCCACAGTCGGTTTGCGCGGGAAGAGAAGATACATATTCCCGCCTTGGCTGCCGGACGGACACTGCGCGCGGCGGGACGTATGCCCCATGTTGGCGCCTTTAATCTCACGCGGGAAGCAATCCCGCCTAAACCTTTAAGTCCTCCGGTCAGATGGCGCCCCCGGGAAAACATACGGCGCGTGCTCCTGTCACCTATTGGTCACTGACTGGGTCCCCCTGTATCCTATTGGTCACATCCTTAAAATACTCATCACATTGCATAATAAATCATGCAAATGAGAGGGGATGCATGATTTATTATGCAATGTTGATGATAATTATGTTTTCATAATATTATATAATGATTATTTGAATAATGTTTAATTAAATCAGGATTTAGTTTACGTTCCGTATCGATTGCAGTGATTGATATCGTAATCAAGGTATTATTATTTTAATACATTATTATAATATCATATAGGGAATAATGTCTTGGATAATACCTACCCAAATGTGAAGGCCTATTTCAGTAGCCTTTGACAGCTTTATTTACTAAAAAAGGCTTAAAAATGTCTTATTTACTAGAGCCTAGTGTTGTTTGTTTATTAGAATCAACGGATGGATTTTGATTTGTTTTCATCAACCAGATTAGCATCTCTGAATTCTGTGAATTTTTTTCCGGTGGGAATGAAAATCTGTTGTTTTTCTGAACGAACAAGATTATTATTTCAGGATTCTGAGAAAAGTTTAAATTGAAACCCCAAAAATCTGCTCTTGTTTTTCTAAGTAGAAACGCTTGAGAGCTGGATCCATTGAACACGTCCCATCCGCTGAGTTAACCCAGCTAAGTTCAGGTTTGTGTTTGAGGATACTGTCTTAGTTAAACAGAGCAGATGTTTGGTTATTCCTCAGTCACAGCAGCTGGAGACAGGCAGGATTTATCTCGTATCTCATTCATTCAGAAAAACAAAGGAGAATCTTTTTTTCCATCGCAACTTTTATCTGAATTCTGAGATAATGATATTGTTTATGCCGAAAAAAAATCACAGATTAATTGTTTTGCATTAAAACAGAGCAAAATGTTGTCCTTAAGTGAATGCATTAGGCTTCCCTAAATTACAGGAAATATTAATTAAAATAAAATAAATAATGGATAGTAAAACTATTATTTGGCTATTTGTATTTTAAGGCTACTATGTTGTTGCACTGCGGGTTTTGAACGGTAGGGGAAGATGTTCCCCGGCCGCAGAGAGCAGAAGGGTAATTCTAACATTGTGTAACAGCGGGGTCAACAGCAGGGGGCAGCACTGTCTCCTATCACAAGAGATGTTGTGTATTTCTGTATTTCGCTGCATGTTCGTCCAAATGTTACAAGACTCACTTCTGCCTGATACGGTGTCACCATCGTTATAATGATGCCTGGTAGTTAAGTAGAGAGGCAGATATGTGCTTGTTAAATAGTAAACTAGTCACTAACAAGAAGTAGAACTGATATTGGCTTTCCTCATACTGGTGGTTTATAATGTACCATGCACGCTAGCAACCCCCCCCCACACACACACACACACACACACACACACACACACACACACACACACACACACACACACACACACACACACACACACACACAAAAAGTTGCTGCCTTATTGTTAAGTGTTTGGGAGACGGTTGGGGGCAATTGCTCTGTCGTTAGTTTAGCCACTTTTTAGAGTGAAACACGGTTTTTATCTCAAGAAGTCACGTGACGTCTTAACCTGCAGCTGTGTTTTACCTTGATCTCAATTGCTGTGTCTTCAGAGAAATTCACATCAGACACTAGAGGACGTATTTTGTGCGTGTTAGTCTAATCTCAAAACTGACGCCGTTTTAGAGGAGATTAAACCAGTTTTGCAGGATGGAACAAGGCTCCATCAAAACCGACACACACACACAGAATTAGTTTTATGAATTACTATTAATAGGTGTGTATGATACATTTACTCTTATTACACCTGATAGGCCTTCAGTACAATACAGGCTACAATATAGGAGTTGCTTAAAGTGCCCAACTAAAACTCTACAAAGAAGAGATTATTTGTATGTAAAAAAATAAATGAACGAACAGAGGATCGTACCATTCAAAGAAACATAAAAAGGTCAATGCTTAACTAAAATGGTTAGCAATGACAAGTAATTGATTGACGCAGGTGAGGGCAGATTCCAGACTCACATTGCTACTTAATTTTCATTTAATAAAAACCACAGTGTTAACCTATTTTTTTTTTCATGATGACCAATAAAAACGACAGTGTTAGCCCCTATGTTTTTATTTGATAAATATCGACAGTGGTACCCCTTATGTTATTATGTTTTATGTTAGTTTCATTTGATAAAAAACAACAGTGTTAACCTTTTTTTTTTCACATGACGACCAATAAAAAACGACAGTGTTGCACCTTATATTTTATTTGACAAAGACAACAGTGTTACCCCTTATGTTTTTTTTCATGACAACCAATAAAAAACACCAGTGTTACCCCTTTAGTTTTTTTTCATGACGACCAATAAAAAACAACAGTGTTACCCCCGATGTTTTATTCGATACATTTCGACAGGGTTACCCCTTATGTTTTTTTCACGACGACAGAAAAAAAACGACAGTGTTACCCCTTATATTTTAATTGACAATGACAACAGTGTTACCCCTTATGTTTTTTTTCATGACGACCAATTAAAAATAACAGTGTTACGTGTTACCCCTTATGTTGTTTTTCATGACGACCAATAAAAAATATCAGTGTTACCGCTTCGACGTTTTTGCGGGGATCCGAACCTGAACTGTTTAGAGAGTTAACCTACGAACTTATCAATGCACCATCAAGACACCGAATAAAGTCAATTGAATGGTTATACTTGACTTTATAATTCGCATGAAATAGAAATAAGAGTCTTCCAACAGAGGACGTTAACCGGACGTAAAACCCCGATCTCGAGGGGGTTAGCTCCCAGCTCTCTCCACTTCCCACTGAGATTTGTAAATTAAGTATGTCTGAGGTTATATATGACATAAACATGATGGCATTACGTTTAAAATTAAAGATACCAATAAAAAATGACGACCAATAAAAAACAACAATGTTACCCCTCATGTTTTTTTTCATGATGACCAATAATATACGACAGTGTCCACGTTTCTGCGGGGATCCGAACCTGAGCTGTTTAGAGTGTTAACCTCAGAACCTATCAATGCACCATCAAGACAGGAAATAAATTCCACACAATGGTCATAGTTGACTTTATAATTCGCAAGAAATAGAGATAAGAGTCTTCCAACAGAGGACATTGACGAGACTTGACCCCCGGTCTCCAGGGGGTTAGCCCAGAGCTCTCTACACTTCTATACCAATAAAAAACAACAGTGTTACACCTTATATTTTATTTGACAAAGACAACAGTGTTACTCCTTATGGTTTTTTTCATGACGACCAATAAAAAACGACAGTGTAACCCCTTATGTTTTTTTTCATGACGACCAATAAAAAACGACAGTGTTACCCCTTATGTTTTTTTTCATGACGACCAATAAAAAACGACAGTGTTACCCCTTATGTTTTTTTTCATGACGACCAATAAAAAACGACAGTGTTACCCCTTATGTTTTTTTTCATGACGACCAATAAAAAACAACAGTGTTCCCCCTTATGTTTTTTTTCATGACGACCAATAAAAAACGACAGTGTTACCCCTTATGTTTTTTTTCATGACGACCAATAAAAAACGACAGTGTTACCCTTTATGTTTTTTTTCATGACGACCAATAAAAAACAACAGTGTTCCCCCTTATGTTTTTTTTCATGACGACCAATAAAAAACAACAGTGTTACCCCTTATGTTTTTTTTCATGACGACCAATAAAAAACGACAGTGTTACCCCTTATGTTTTTTTTCATGACGACCAATAAAAAACAACAGTGTTACCCCTTATGTTTTTTTTCATGACGACCAATAAAAAACACCAGTGTTACCCCTTATGTTTTTTTCATGACGACCAATAAAAAACGACAGTGTTACCCTTTATATTTTTTTTCATGACGACCAATAAAAAACGACAGTGTTACCCCTTATGTTTTTTTTCATGACGACCAATAAAAAACAACAGTGTTACCCCTTATGTTTTTTTTCATGACGACCAATAAAAAACACCAGTGTTACCCCTTATGTTTTTTTTCATGACGACCAATAAAAAACGACAGTGATACCCTTTATATTTTTTTTCATGATGACCAATAAAAGACGACAGTGTTACCCCTTATGTTTTTTTTCATGACGACCAATAAGAAACGACAGTGTTGCCCCTTATGTTTTTTTTCATGACGACCAATAAAAAATAACAGTGTTACCCCTTATGTTTTTTTTCATGACGACCAATAAAAAACACCAGTGTTACCCCTTATGTTTTTTTTCATGACGACCAATAAAAAACGACAGTGTTACCCTTCATATTTTTTTTCATGACGACCAATAAAAAACGACAGTGTAACCCCTTATGTTTTTTTTCATGATGACCAATAAAAGTGTTATACACTTGTTCTCATGTGCAGGATGTCTTGCACTTGGTTATGTGAAATTTGTGTACCAATTATTTTAAATCCTCTGAAGTGTTTTTTACCAATTTATGCCGTTATTGGTCGTCATGAAAAAAAACATAAGGGGTAACACTGTTATTTTTTATTGGTCGTCATGAAAAAAAACATAAGGGATAACACTGTCGTTTCTTATTGGTCGTCATGAAAAAAAACATAAGGGGTAACACTGTCGTCTTTTATTGGTCGTCATGAAAAAAAATATAAAGGAACACGTTTATGTTTTTTTTCATGACGACCAATAAAAAACAACAGTGTTACCCCTTATGGTTTTTTTTCGTGACGACCAATAAAAAACGACAGTGTTACCCCTTATGTTTTTTTTCATGACGACCAATGAAAAACGACAGTGTTACCCCTTATGTTTTTTTTCGTGACGACCAATAAAAAACGACAGTGTTACCCCTTATGTTTTTTTTCATGACGACCAATAAAAAACAACAGTGTTACCCCTTATGTTTTTTTTCATGACGACCAATAAAAAACAACAGTGTTACCCCTTATGTTTTTTTTCACGACGACCAATATAAAACGACGGTGTTACCCCTTATGTTTTTTTTCATGACGACCAATAAAAAACAACAGTGTTACCCCTTATGTTTTTTTTCTTGACGACCAATAAAAAACAACAGTGTTACTCCTTATGTTTTCTTTCATGACGGCGGTAAAAAAAACGATGTTACCCCTTCAACGGGGATCCGATCCTGAACTGTTTGGAGGGTTAACCTCCGAACTTAACAATGCACCATCAAGACACCGAATAAAGTCAACACAATGGTTATACTTGGCTTTATAATTCGCATGAATTAGATATAAGATCCTTCCAGCAGATGACATCAATCGGACTTGAACCCCGGTCTCCAGCGGGTTAGCTCCCAGCTCTCTCCGCTTCCCACTGAGATTTGTGAAATAGTCATGTCTGAGGTTATATATGACAGTGCAATAAACATGATGGCATTACGTTTAAAATTAAAGATACGTATAAAAAACAACAGCGTTACTCCTTATATTCTATTTGACAAAGACAACAGTGTTACTCCCTATGTTTTTTTTCATGACGACCAATAAAAAACAACAGTGTTACCCCTTATGTGTTTTTTTCATGACGACCAATGAAAAACGACAGTGTTACCCCGTATGTTTTTTTTTCGTGACGACCAATAAAAAACGACCGTGTTACCCCTTATGTTTTTTTTCATGACGACCAATAAAAAACAACGGTGTTACCCCTTATGTTTTTTTTCATGACGACCAATAAAAAACAACAGTGTTACCCCTTATGTTTTTTTTCACGACGACCAATATAAAACGACGGTGTTACCCCTTATGTTTTTTTTCATGACGACCAATAAAAAACAACAGTGTTACCCCTTATGTTTTTTTTCTTGACGACCAATAAAAAACAACAGTGTTACTCCTTATGTTTTTTTTCATGACGGCGGTAAAAAAAACGATGTTACCCCTTCAACGGGGATCCGATCCTGAACTGTTTGGAGGGTTAACCTCCGAACTTAACAATGCACCATCAAGACACCGAATAAAGTCAACACAATGGTTATACTTGGCTTTATAATTCGCATGAATTAGATATAAGAGCCTTCCAGCAGATGACATCAATCGGACTTGAACCCCGGTCTCCAGCGGGTTAGCTCCCAGCTCTCTCCACTTCCCACTGAGATTTGTGAAATAGTCATGTCTGAGGTTATATATGACAGTGCAATAAACATGATGGCATTACGTTTAAAATTAAAGATACCAATAAAAAACAACAGCGTTACTCCTTATATTCTATTTGACAAAGACAACAGTGTTACTCCTTATGTTTTTTTTCATGACGACCAATAAAAAACAACAGTGTTACCCCTTATGTGTTTTTTTCATGACGACCAATGAAAAACGACAGTGTTACCCCTTATGTTTTTTTTTCGTGACGACCAATAAAAAACGACAGTGTTACCCCTTATGTTTTTTTTCATGACGACCAATAAAAAACAACGGTGTTACCCCTTATGTTTTTTTTCATGACGACCAATAAAAAACAACAGTGTTACCCCTTATGTTTTTTTTCATGACGACCAATATAAAACGACGGTGTTACCCCTTATGTTTTTTTTCATGACGACCAATAAAAAACGACAGTGTTACCCCTTATGTTTTTTTTCTTGACGACCAATAAAAAACAACAGTGTTATTCCTTATGTTTTTTTTCATGACGGCGGTAAAAAAAACGACAGTGTTACCCTTCATATTTTTTTTCATGACGACCAATAAAAAACGACAGTGTAACCCCTTATGTTTTTTTCATGACGACCAATAAAAATCACCAGTGTTACCCCTTATGTTTTTTTTCATGACGACCAATAAAAAACGACAGTGTTACCCTTTATGTTTTTTTTCATGACGACCAATAAGAAACGACAGTGTTACCCCTTATGTTTTTTTTCATGACGACCAATAAAAAACAACAGTGTTACCCCTTATGTTTTTTTTCATGACGACCAATAAAAAACACCAATAAAAAACAACAGCGTTACTCCTTATATTCTATTTGACAAAGACAACAGTGTTACTCCTTATGTTTTTTTTCATGACGACCAATAAAAAACAACGGTGTTACCCCTTATGTTTTTTTTCATGACGACCAATAAAAAACGACAGTGTTACCCCTTATGTTTTTTTTCATGACGACCAATAAAAAACAACAGTGTTACCCCTTATGTTTTTTTTCATGACGACCAATAAGAAACGACAGTGTTACCCCTTATGTTTTTTTTCATGACGACCAATAAAAAACAACAGTGTTACCCCTTATGTTTTTTTTCATGACGACCAATAAAAAACGACTGTGTTACCCCTTATGTTTTTTTTCATGACGACCAATAAAAAACAACAGTGTTACCCCTTATGTTTTTTTTCATGACGACCAATAAGAAACGACAGTGTTACCCCTTATGTTTTTTTTCATGACGACCAATAAAAAACAACAGTGTTACCCCTTATGTTTTTTTTCATGACGACCAATAAAAATCACCAGTGTTACCCCTTATGTTTTTTTTCATGACGACCAATAAGAAACGACAGTGTTACCCCTTATGTTTTTTTTCATGACGACCAATAAAAAACAACAGTGTTACCCCTTATGTTTTTTTTCATGACGACCAATAAAAAACACCAGTGTTACCCCTTATTTTTTTTTTCATGACGACCAAAAAAAAACGACAGTGTTACCCTTCATATTTTTTTCCATGACGACCAATAAAAAACGACAGTGTAACCCCTTATGTTTTTTTTCATGACGACCAATAAAAATCACCAGTGTTACCCCTTATGTTTTTTTTCATGACGACCAATAAAAAACGACAGTGTTACCCTTTATGTTTTTTTTCATGACGACCAATAAGAAACGACAGTGTTACCCCTTATGTTTTTTTTCATGACGACCAATAAAAAACAACAGTGTTACCCCTTATGTTTTTTTTCATGACGACCAATAAAAAACACCAGTGTTACCCCTTATGTTTTTTTTCATGACGACCAATAAAAAACGACAGTGTTACCCTTCATATTTTTTTTCATGACGACCAATAAAAAACGACAGTTTAACCCATTATGTTTTTTTTCCTGACGACCAATAAAAAACAACTGTGTTACCCTTTATATTTTTTTTCATGACGACCAATAAAAAACAACAGTGTTACCCCTCATGTTTTTTTTCATGACGACCAATAAAAAAAAACAGTGTTACCCCTTATGTTTTTTTTCATGACGACCAATAAAAAACAACAGTGTTGCCCCTTATGTTTTTTTTCATGACGACCAATAAAAAACGACTGTGTAACCCTTTATGTTTTTTTTCATGACAACCAATAAAAAACAACAGTGTTACCCCTTATGGTTTTTTTCATGACGACCAATAAAAAACAACAGTGTTACCCCTGATGTTTTTTTCATCACGACCAATAAAAAACAACAGTGTTACCCCTTATGGTTTTTTTCATGATGACCAATAAAAAACAACAGTGTTACCGCTTATGTTTTTTTTATGACGACCAATAAAAAACAACAGTGTTACCCCTTGTGTTTTTTTTCATGACGACGGTAAAAAAAACGATGTTACCCCTTCAACGTTGTAGCGGGGATCCGAACCAGAACTGTTTGGAGTGTAAGCCTCCGAACTTATCAATGCACCATCAAGACACCGAATAAAGTCAACACAATGGTTATACTTGACTTTATAATTCGCATGAATTAGATATAAGAGCCTTCCAGCAGATGACATCACTCGGACTTGAACCCCGGTCTCCAGCAGGTTAGCTCCCAGCTCTCTCCACTTCCCACGGAGATTTGTGAAATTGTCATGTCTGAGGTTATATATGACAGTGCAATAAACATGATGGCATTACGTTTAAAATTATAGATACCAATAAAAAACAACAGTGTTACTCCTTATATTTTATTTGACAAAGACAACAGTGTTACTCCTCATGGTTTTTTTCATGACGACCAATAAAAAACGACAGTGTAACCCCTTATGTTTTTTTTCATGACGACCAATAAAAAACGACAGTGTTACCCCTTATGGTTTTTTTCATGACGACCAATAAAAAAGACAGTGTAACCCTTTATGTTTTTTTTCATGACGACCAATAAAAAACAACAGTGTTACCCCTTATGGTTTTTTTCATGACGACCAATAAAAAACAACAGTGTTACCCCTTATGTTTTTTTCATGACGACCAATAAAAAACGACAGTGTTACCCCCCATGTTTTTTTTTCATGACGACCAATAAAAGACGACAGTGTAACCCTTTATGTTTTTTTTCATGACGACCAATGAAAAACAACAGTGTTACCCCTTATGGTTTTTTTCATGACGACCAATAAAAAACAACAGTGTTACCCCTGATGTTTTTTTCATGACGACCAATAAAAAACGACAGTGTTACCCCTTATGTTTTTTTTCATGACGACCAATAAAAAACAACAGTGTTACCCCTTATGTTTTTTTTCATGACGACCAATAAAAAACGACAGTGTTACCCCTTATGTTTTTTTTCATGACGACCAATAAAAAACAACAGTGTTACCCCTTATGTTTTTTTTCATGACGACCAATAAGAAACGACAGTGTTACCCCTTATGTTTTTTTTCATGACGACCAATAAAAAACAACAGTGTTACCCCTTATGTTTTTTTTCATGACGACCAATAAAAATCACCAGTGTTACCCCTTATGTTTTTTTTCATGACGACCAATAAGAAACGACAGTGTTACCCCTTATGTTTTTTTTCATGACGACCAATAAAAAACAACAGTGTTACCCCTTATGTTTTTTTTCATGACGACCAATAAAAAACACCAGTGTTGCCCCTTATTTTTTTTTTCATGACGACCAAAAAAAAACGACAGTGTTACCCTTCATATTTTTTTCCATGACGACCAATAAAAAACGACAGTGTAACCCCTTATGTTTTTTTTCATGACGACCAATAAAAATCACCAGTGTTACCCCTTATGTTTTTTTTCATGACGACCAATAAAAAACGACAGTGTTACCCTTTATGTTTTTTTTCATGACGACCAATAAGAAACGACAGTGTTACCCCTTATGTTTTTTTTCATGACGACCAATAAAAAACAACAGTGTTACCCCTTATGTTTTTTTTCATGACGACCAATAAAAAACACCAGTGTTACCCCTTATGTTTTTTTTCATGACGACCAATAAAAAACGACAGTGTTACCCTTCATATTTTTTTTCATGACGACCAATAAAAAACGACAGTTTAACCCATTATGTTTTTTTTCCTGACGACCAATAAAAAACAACTGTGTTACCCTTTATATTTTTTTTCATGACGACCAATAAAAAACAACAGTGTTACCCCTCATGTTTTTTTTCATGACGACCAATAAAAAAAAACAGTGTTACCCCTTATGTTTTTTTTCATGACGACCAATAAAAAACAACAGTGTTACCCCTTATGTTTTTTTTCATGACGACCAATAAAAAACGACTGTGTAACCCTTTATGTTTTTTTTCATGACAACCAATAAAAAACAACAGTGTTACCCCTTATGGTTTTTTTCATGACGACCAATAAAAAACAACAGTGTTACCCCTGATGTTTTTTTCATCACGACCAATAAAAAACAACAGTGTTACCCCTTATGGTTTTTTTCATGATGACCAATAAAAAACAACAGTGTTACCGCTTATGTTTTTTTTATGACGACCAATAAAAAACAACAGTGTTACCCCTTGTGTTTTTTTTCATGACGACGGTAAAAAAAACGATGTTACCCCTTCAACGTTGTAGCGGGGATCCGAACCAGAACTGTTTGGAGTGTAAGCCTCCGAACTTATCAATGCACCATCAAGACACCGAATAAAGTCAACACAATGGTTATACTTGACTTTATAATTCGCATGAATTAGATATAAGAGCCTTCCAGCAGATGACATCACTCGGACTTGAACCCCGGTCTCCAGCAGGTTAGCTCCCAGCTCTCTCCACTTCCCACGGAGATTTGTGAAATTGTCATGTCTGAGGTTATATATGACAGTGCAATAAACATGATGGCATTACGTTTAAAATTATAGATACCAATAAAAAACAACAGTGTTACTCCTTATATTTTATTTGACAAAGACAACAGTGTTACTCCTCATGGTTTTTTTCATGACGACCAATAAAAAACGACAGTGTAACCCCTTATGTTTTTTTTCATGACGACCAATAAAAAACGACAGTGTTACCCCTTATGGTTTTTTTCATGACGACCAATAAAAAAGACAGTGTAACCCTTTATGTTTTTTTCATGACGACCAATAAAAAACAACAGTGTTACCCCTTATGGTTTTTTTCATGACGACCAATAAAAAACAACAGTGTTACCCCTTATGTTTTTTTCATGACGACCAATAAAAAACGACAGTGTTACCCCCCATGTTTTTTTTTCATGACGACCAATAAAAGACGACAGTGTAACCCTTTATGTTTTTTTTCATGACGACCAATGAAAAACAACAGTGTTACCCCTTATGGTTTTTTTCATGACGACCAATAAAAAACAACAGTGTTACCCCTGATGTTTTTTTCATGACGACCAATAAAAAACGACAGTGTTACCCCTTATGTTTTTTTTCATGACGACCAATAAAAAACAACAGTGTTACTCCTTATGTTTTTTTTCATGACGACCAATAAAAAACAACAGTGTTACCCCTTATGTTTTTTTTCATGACGACCAATAAAAAACAACAGTGTTACCCCTTATATTTTATTTGACAAAGACAACAGTGTTACCCCTAATGTTTTTTTTCATGACGACCAATGAATAACGACAGTGTTACCCCTTATGTTTTTTTTCATGACGACCAATAAAAAACGACAGTGTGACCCCTTATGGTTTTTTTTCATGACGACCAATAAAAAACGACAGTGTAACCCTTTATGTTTTTTTTCCTGACGACCAATAAAAAAAAACAGTGTTACCCCTTATGGTTTTTTTCATGACGACCAATAAAAAACAACAGTGTTACCCCTGATGTTTTTTTCATGACGACCAATAAAAAACGACATTGTTACCCCTTATGTTTTTTTTCATGACGACCAATAAAAAACGACAGTGTTACCCTTTATGTTTTTTTTCATGACGACCAATAAAAAACGACAGTGTTACCCCTTATGTTTTTTTTCATGACGACCAATAAAAAACAACGGTGATACCCCTTATGTTTTTTTTCATTAAGACCAATAAAAAACAACAGTGTTACCCCTTATGTTTTTTTTCATGACGACCAATAAAAAACGACCGTGTTACCCCTTATATTTTATTTGACAAAGACAACGGTGTTACCCCTAATGTTTTTTTTCATGACGACCAATGAAAAAACGACAGTGTTACCCCTTATGTTTTTTTTCATGACGAATAAAAAAAAACGACAGTGTTACCCCTTATGTTTTTTTTCATGACGACCAATAAAAAACAACAGTGTTACCCCTTATGGTTTTTTTCATGACGACCAATAAAAAACAACAGTGTTACCCCTCTTGTTTTTTTTCATGACGACAAATAAAAAACAACAGTGCTACCCCTTATGTGTTTGTTCATGACGACCAATAAAAAACGACAGTGTTACCCTTTATGTTTTTTCTCATTAAGACCAATAAAAAACGACAGTGTTACCCCTTATGTTTTTTTTCATGACGACCAATAAAAAACGACAGTGTTACCCCTTATGTTTTTTTTCATGACGACCAATAAAAAAACGACAGTGTTACCCCTTATGTTTTTTTTCATGACGACCAATAAAAAACGACAATGGTACCCCTTATATTTTATTTGACAAAGACAACAGTGTTACCCCTTATGTTTTTTTTCTTGACGACCAATAAAAAACGACAGTGTTACCCCTTATGTTTTTTTCATGACGACCAATAAAAAACGACAGTGTTACCCTTTATGTTTTTTTTCATGACGACCAATAAAAAACGACATTGTTACCCCTTAAGGTTTTTTTCATGACGACCAAAAAAAACGACAGTGTTGCCTTTTATGTTTTTATTCATGACGACCAATAAAAAACGACAGTGTTACCCCTTATGTTTTTTTTCATGACGACCAATAAAAAACGACAGTGTTACCCCTAATGTTTTTTTTCATGACGACCAATAAAAAACGACAGTGTTACCCCTTATGTTTTTTTCATGACGACCAATAAAAAACAACAGTGTTACCCCTCATGTTTTTTTTCCTGACGACCAATAAAAAACGACAGTGTTACCCTTTATGCTTTTTTTCATGACGGCCAATAAAAAACGACAGTGTTACCCCTTATGTTTTTTTTTCATGACGACCAATAAAAAACGACAGTGTTACCCTTATGTTTTTTTTCATGACGACCAATAAAACATGACAGTGTTACCCCTTCGACGATTTTGCGGGGATCCGAACCTGAACGTTTTAGAGTGTTAACCTCCGAACTTATCAATGCACCATCAAGACACCGAATAAAGTCAACACATTGGTCGTCATGAAAAAACAGTGTTTTTCTTCATGATGACCAATAAAAAAACAACAGTGTTACCCCTTATGTTTTTTTTCATGACGACCTATAAAAAAACAACAGTGTTACCCCTTAGGTTTTTTTTCATGACGACCAATAAAAAACAACAGTGTTACCCCTTGGGCCGATTGCTCTGTCGCTAGCTTAGCTTTTAACTTTTAGAGAGTTTAACACAGGTTTAAACTCGTCGGTGACGCAAGAAGTCACGTGACGTCTTAAACTCCATTGCTGTGTCATATGTACTTGTGGTTTAACCTGCAGCTGCGTTTTACCTAAACTACAGTGTTACCCCTTATATTTTATTTGACAAAGTCAAAAGTGTTACCCTTTATGTTTTTTTTCATGACGACCAATAAAAAACAACAGTGTTACCCCTTATGTTTTTTTCATGACGACCAATAAAAAACCACAGTGTTACCCCTTTTGTTTTTTTTCATGAAGACCAATAAAAAACAACAGTGTTTCCCCTTATTTATTTTTTCATGACGACCAATAAAAAACAACAGTGTTACCCCTTATGTTTTTTTTCATGACGACCAATAAAAAACAACAATGTTAACCCCTATGTTTTGTTCGATACATTTTGACAGTGTTACCCCCTATGTTTTATTTGATAAATATCGACAGTGTTACCCCCTGGGGCAATTGCTCTGATGCTAGCTTAGCCACTTTTTAGAGTTTAACACGGTTTTAAACTCAAGAAGTCACGTGAAGTCTTAAGCTCCATTGTTGTGAGCCTGTGTCATGTGTACTTGTGGTTTAACCTGCAGCTGCGTTTTACCTTGATCTCAATTGCTGTGTCTTCAGAAAAATTCACATCAGACACTAGAGGGCGTACTGACGTGGTTTTAGAGGAGATTAAACCAGTTTGTAGGATGAAACAAGGCTCCATCATAACAAACACAAAGACACACACACACACACACACACACACACACACACACACACACACACACACACACACACACACACACACAGAATGAGTTTTATGAATTATTATTAATAGATATGATACATTTACACTTATTACACCAGATAGGCCTTCAGTACAATACAGGCTACAATATGGGAGTTGCTTAAAGTGCCCAACTAAAATTCTACAAGGAACAGATTATTTGTATGTAAAAAAAATAAATGAACGCACAGAGGATCGTACCATTCAACGAAACATAAAGAGGTCAATGCTTAACTAAAATGGTTAGCAATGACAAGTAATTGATTGACGTAGGTGAGGGCAGATTCCAGGCTTAGATTTCCACAAAATGTAGCCTAGACTATTTCATAATATATTTCAACATTATTAGCGTTTTTATTTATTATAGTTTTATTATATTAAAGTTCACTTAACATTCCCCTGCATCTGCTTGGGTTTACTAGAATTAAGAGTAGGCTACTTCCGGCTTCCAAGCAGTTTAAACCGAGTCAGCTAGGAATCAGTTGATCCTGTAACAGTCGTTACACTGCAATCACGTTGAACCTCGTGCGTAGCTGCGTGTTAAACTCCAAAACCTCAGTTTTAAGAAGTAGGCCTACGGTTTTAAAGCGCAGCAATGCTAACTGACAGAGCAGTTGGCCGATAATGTTCACTAAATCTTTCTTCCCGCTCTCTTCATTAGAGTTAATGAGCACCAACTGTGGACTGAGTGGGTTAGCAGACACCCAACGTGAGCAAATCCAAATGTTAAATGTCAACATTCATTACAGCAGGTCAGCTCAGTTTATTTCAGCTTCCGTTAGGGAAGGAAAGACTTCTATGTGTAGATGTGCTATTTGACACACACACACACACACACACACACACACACACACACACACACACACACACACACACACACACACACACAAAAGTTGCTGCCTTGTTGATTTCTTTTGTCGCATTGTGATTTCTTATTCATCATTAGGGGTGGGAATATTTTGTGGGCCAGAGTAAATTGGATTATTTTAGCTTTTGTTTGTTTTGTTTTAGTTAAATATTTGATTTCAAATGAATTATTAATAACTCTTGATGGTGGAATAAATATTAATAAGTAGGAATGATGTTTTTAGAATAATTTGGCGTTGGTTTTAACACATGCAATTGAAGAAGTTATTGTGGCTTGAATTAATGCCTAATAATTTCCCGGTAGTTTTTGTTTCAATCGAACGTCCTTTGCTCGACTCTGCGGAGCCGTTCGGTCTGTTTAGTGAGTCGAGTGAGGACGGCCGTTCTGTCCCCATGCGGTCCGACGGGGGAGGGAGAGGAAGGCGACCGTTCTGGGTCAACATATCCTACAGAAGGTCAGAACGGAGAGCCACACCTCCGTGTGTCTTTACTGAATGTTTAATTCGCTTTTTATTTAAATTGTATTATTTTCGTCCAATCTCTAGCAAACAGGGAGCATAGCGCGACGCCTCGAAGGGACAGGAGCGCCAACTTAGCTTAATAGCACCAGACGTGTTGACCTTTAACCTCCGGGGATAGGGTCCACGGCGCGATACCGCGGCTCCGGGGGATTATTGTTCTGCTCTTCAAACTAGTGAGACCCTTCACAGATCCACCAGGGTGTGTTTATTTAGGATTAAAGGATTCCACAGTACTCTCCCAAATCTGGATTAAAGACTGGTGCGCACAATACACACAAGAGAGAGAGAGAGTGTGTGTGTGTGTGTGTGTGTGTGTGTGTGTGTGTGTGTGTGTGTGTGTGTGTGTGTGTGTGTGTGTGTGTGTGTGTGTGTGTGTGTGTGTGTGTGAGAGAGTGATCTTAAAGTCGTTTCCGAGTAAGCGTCTGAGTCGTGGCTGCAGCAGCTGGGACCAGGTGCTCTCGTGTTCCAGCGGTTGCTGGTTCGACCCCAACGTGACCATCTCACCTCGCCTCTTCCCCAGTAAAGCATGGCCCCAGTAAAGACTCAGGACCCGAGTGGAAGTAGAAGTTGATTTAATAAATGACTTTTGGAAGGTTAGACGGTAAACATGTCAGTGACATCGTGGAGCGCTCTCTCTCTCTCTCTGTATGCACGTCCCATCGCCCGGCTGAACTCATGTGGCATGCTAACACTTTACATTTCTTTCTAAACAGAGACCACCGAGGGAGGCCTTCAAACGTTGCGGCTCCACGGGGGGGGGGGGGGGGGGGGGGTCTCGCTGGGGGAGGCTCACGGTTCCTGTTTTGAAGATGTGCCTCCGACGGCTGTTTCCCCTGGAGCAGGAGGTGGTTTATATGCTAACTCCTGTACGCTCGAGGGCTAGCTTGTTGCCGGGGCGTCGCAGCGGGGGTCGGGTAGTCGGGTGTACCGGCGTCCCCTCGTTACCCAGCAGGACGCTGAAGAGAAGCAACAACAACCTAACGGAGCAGCCGTCACGCAGACTCCATGGAGACGAACACACCGGGATGTAACCATGGTGACGCCACATTATACAAAAACTAATGGACAGTTAAGGCATTCTGTGACGCAGGGATGATCCACGACGGTGTGCTGTCACCGGAGTGATGCATGAAGCTGTGTGCCTCCTCAGATCACTCTTCAGAGGCTCATGCCTAGGAGTGGATTCTCTCGGTTAGGCCACGCCCACTCGCCATCGTTAAACTATTCTGGGATGGATTTCCATTTTTGGGCGACTCAGTGTCAAAATGAAAACGTTTGGCGCTGCCTATTTGTCCTGCCGGATAAATGGGTCTGAGTAATGCCTGGAGCGCTGTCAGTGGAGCACCATAGTATGACATTCACCTGGAAAGAGAACCTCACTCTACTGCAATCGGCAGAACCCAGGGGGCGGACTGTATCGTTTAGTCCTCTGAGATGAGTTTGGGGGGTGACTTCAGACCGCTGGCCAGCTGACGTGTCTTTAGGGACCGTTCACAGAGTTGGTGATGAGGCAGCAGCTGTCTACAGTAACCTCTGCACACTGCAGTCGCCCCCCCCCGCTATAAATCACAGGGGACCTGACTCCGACAAACACACGGATGAATAATACATGAACAGCGTTTATGATACAACGCGCTCTGCCTGGTGTCTTAAGGCCTCGGTGGAGACAGATGGGAGGTGGTCTGCTCCCACAGGCGAGGGCTGCTTTAGAGACGAGTCGCCTGGGGCTCCTGGAACATCCGGACTACACAGAGGACAATGGGTCTACAGAACCAGGGGTAGGTTAGATCAGAGTTTACTATCGTAAGATATGTTGTCTTGAGGACAGCGACTGGTGGTTTGTGTTTAGGTCAAGAGGATCCCGTTCGAAGCAAGATGGCATGGCGGTGGCCTTTAGAGCGGTTGATCAGAGAGGGTAGAAGCTCCTGGTGGGACCTCCTGCTGCGAGGACTGGGGGCCGTAATGTGCTCGGTCCTAGCCGGTGATTGGGCAGCAGTATGTCAGCCTATGGGAACGCGGTCCTCTAGGTTTCGGTTGTTGGTACATCAGGGTGAGTCCAGCAGGGCTAGTAGGTTCTCTGTGTCACACCGTGATGGAGAAGACCCAGCCTCGTCTCTCCGTCACGTTAGGGTGCAGAGGCATTAGCACACGTCACGTAAAGAACCCCATGCTAGCCGTAACCAAACCAGGAACACACATCAAATCATTACGATCTTGGTAACATATTGAATAATGAGAGATTGTGATCGGTCCTTTGCGTGTGTTTTTGGGATATCTTTTCTTTAGGTACAGCATGGCTGCGGTTCATCAGCCAGCCCCGGACCTGGACCCAAAGGATCCACAGGGGGTCACCAGAGATCGGCATCGTCTCATCAGTTCACAGCCAAACCCGTCGTTAGCCCAGCAGCTTGTTGTCGGGGGGCCCAAGGCCCCGTTAGCCGTCAGTTAGCCATCTGCCCCCGACTCGTTTATCCGCGAGCCTCGATGAGTCTCTCAAGCCACCGGCGCCAGCATCAAGCGTCCAAGTGAATTAGGAAGTTTCCCCCTTAATGATGATGTTAAGAAGTTCTTTCCGACGGTTAGTGGAGAGGACGCCTGATCGGAGCTCCGCTGAGCAACATGAAACATGGATCATTAACATTGGTTTCAGTTCGTTTAGCATCCCGACATCAGTAGAAGGTAATGGACGGGACCTAGGACGCCCCCCGAGCCGTGGTCGTGCACCGGGGGTCGAACCCAGAACCTTTAAGCTCAGAAATAAACACCCTTCTAACTCTACTATCGTGCCACATTGGATGAATGAATGAGCGATGGATGAATGGGTGAGGAGAGGCTGGTGGAGAACCGTCCGGACGTGAGCACAGTCCCGTCGGCAGGTCGTGGGGGTCGTATGTCCTCCGGAGCAGGGATGGCTCCAGAACCTCCTGGTGACTCTGCGCTCCAGAACCAAACGGGCCAAAGCGCGCAGAGTTCAGGTCTGAGGAGGGGGGGATGGGGATGGCGGGGAGGGGGGGAGGTCCTCAGCAGTACACGGACCAGTAGATGAGGTTGAAGAAGATGTAGGCACCGGGGAAGATCATGCGGGAGTATGTGTCGATGGCGTGTGTGTTCTGGATGATCCGGAACCCGCGCAGACCCTTCTTCTTGGTTGCACCCGTGGACTCGGTGTCCAGCGCCAGGTGGACCACCATGCGCTCCTGGCTCTTCTCCGGGGGGGCGTCCGGCGCCTCGGGCTCCCGAGTGTAGCCCGCCAGGCTGTTGGCGTCTGCCTCGCTGTAGGAGCCATCCAGCATCATGGTCCGGGCGTGGGTCATCCCGCAGGTGCAGGGCAGCCCCTGGGCCTGGTCAACAAACAAACAACCCATCAGACCCTAACCCTTCACCCCTTGGCCTGGTCAACAAACAAACAACCCATCAGATCCTAACCCTTAACCCCTGGGCCTGGTCAACAAACAAAACAACCCATCAGACCCTAACCCTTCACCCCTTGGCCTGGTCAACAAACAAACAAACAAACACATCAGACCCTAACCCTTAGCCCCTGGGCCTGGTCAACAAACAAACAACCCATCAGACCCTAACCCTTCATCCCTTGGCCTGGTCAACAAACAAACAACCCATCAGACCCTAACCCTTAACCCCTGGGCCTGGTCAACAAACAAAACAACCCATCAGACCCTAACCCTTCACCCCTTGGCCTGGTCAACAAACAAACAACCCATCAGACCCTAACCCTTAACCCCTGGGCCTGGTCAACAAACAAACAAATAAACAAACACATCAGACCCTATCCCTTAACCCCTGGGCCTGGTCAACAAACAAACAACCCATCAGACCCTAACCCTTAGTCCCTGGGCCTGGTCAACAAACAAACACATCAGACCCTAACCCTTCACCCCTGGGCCTGGTCAACAAACAAACAAACAAACAAACAAACAAACACATCAGACCCTAACCCTTAGCCCCTAGGCCTGGTCAACAAACAAACAAACAAACAAACGCATCAGACCCTAACCCTTAACCCCTGGGCCTGGTCGACAAACAAACAAACACATCAGACCCTAACCCTTAGCCCCTGGGCCTGGCCGACAAACAAACAAACAAACACATCAGACCCTAACCCTTCACCCCTGGGCCTGGTCGACAAACAAACAAACACATCAGACCCTAACCCTTAACCCCTGGGCCTGGTCAACAAACAAACACATCAGACCCTAACCCTTAGCCCCTGGGCCTGGCCGACAAACAAACAAACACATCAGACCCTAACCCTTCACCCCTGGGCCTGGTCGACAAACAAACAACCCATCAGACCCTAACCCTTCACCCCTGGGCCTGGTCGACAAACAAACTAACGCGTCAGACCCCAACTCACGAGCCCAGCCCTTATGGCCTGAAGGGAGAACTTGAATTCAATTTAATTGTATCTGTGTAGCCGTTAATCACAGGTACAGTCTCAAAGGGTTCTCATTAGCAAGGAAGAAATCCTGAGAAGGTACGCAGAGTGGGGAGATCCCACTTCTCACCTGCTCGCGGGCCTTGTCCCGCAGCTTGCGGTCCTTGCCGTCCCTCAGCGTGGTCAGGTAGTTGACGGCGGCGTACTCCAGCACGGAGAGGAAGACAAAGACGAAGCTGACCCAGAGGTAGATGTCCACCGCCTTGATGTAGGAGACCCGCGGCATGGAGGCGTTGACCCCCGTGATGATGGTGGACATGGTGAGCACCGTGGTGATACCTGGAGACAGGAGGTAACCATGGTGACACCTGGAGACAGGAGGTAACCATGGTGATACCTGGAGACAGGAGGGAACCATGGGACTCGGACCAGGAACTATTCCAGAGCGAAACCAGTATATCATTCATACATCTTCTATTGTAGCTTTAACACTAAACAGATGTTACTAAGGTCCGTCTACCTCACCCTCTGCCCAGCAGCAATATGCATAAGCAGAGTCTCCACAAGGCTAGCCGACCTGTAGCTAAAGCTAGCCAGCTAGTCTCGTGACGTGGAGGGGGGGCTGACGAGAGGGGAGGGAGTTTCTCCATGGAGATAAATAAAGGTTTGTTCTTTGAACTACACCAACTCTCAATGGGCTCTGTTGGAATGATGTGTGTGGTGGTGAACTCTCCCACTCCCAGGGGCTGACTGGAAGGGGGGAGATAACTCTCCCTCTCTGGGAGGGGGGGTTGAGGAGCAGACCTAGGGAGACGCGTGCGGGCACGGCGCGGCGGTCGATCCAGAAGGACACCCAGGAGAGCATCACCATCAGGGTGGCGGGGAAGTAGGTCTGCAGCAGGAAGAAGAAGATGTGGCGCCGCAGGGTGAAGTTGATGTAGAGGCGGTTGTACCAGCCTGGGGGCAGAGGGCAAAGGTCAAGGGTCAACAGCCTGGAGGAAGGAGGGCAAAGGTCAGAGGTCAACAGCCGGGAGGAAGGAGGGCAAAGGTCACTAGGTTAACAGCCTTGAGGATGGAGGGCAAAGGTCAGAGGTCAACAGCCTGGAGGAAGGAGGGCAAAGGGTAAAGGTCAACACAATACTGAACAAACCAATACCCAGAACGCACAGACAATGTCTCACTATTCAAGACTCTGCCAGCCTGGAAATATGAAGATATCTTTTGGAAGCTTTCATCAAAACATTTGTTCATATAAACATACAATCATTCATTCCAACATACATATGTATGTACATACAATCATGTAAACAAACAACCACACACCCACATACTCATCCAAACAAACATATGTACATGCACGCATTCATTCATATAAACATTCATTAATTTATATAAACATATATACATGCATGCATTCATTATAAACATAGATTAATTCATACATGTATTCATAAATTCATTCAGTCCTACAAACACGCACACATTAATTTGTATAAACATACATCAGACGTGTCCTGGCTCCTCCACTCTAACAGAGAGCCGAGCCTCAGACGTGAAGCAGAGATCCATCAACGCACGACAGCACAGGCAGGAGATGAAGGAGCAGAGCAGGGCCGGAGGGAACCACGCAACACAACAAACCCAAACATGGGGGAGCGCTCCTGAGAGCCAGCAAGAGGGTGGGGGGGGGGGGGGGGGGGGGGAGAACGGGGGAGGTGAGCAAGGGACGCTTTAGTGGAAGAGGAGAGGGGGAGAGGAAGAAGAGAAGAAGAGGAGCGGAGAAGAGAGGAAGTGAGAGGCAGAGGGAGGAAGAGAGAAGCAGAGGGAGGAAGAGGAGTCGAAGAGGAGGAGGAGGACAGGAAGAGGAGCGGAGAAGAGAGGAAGTGAGAGGCAGAGGGAGGAAGAGAGAAGCAGAGGGAGGAAGAGAGAAGCAGAGGGAGGAAGAGGAGGAGGAGGACAGGAAGAGGAGCGGAGACGAGAGGAAGTGAGAGGCAGAGGGAGGAAGAGGAGCCGAAGAGGAGGAGGAGAGGAAGAGGGAGGTACCGGTGCTGCTGTAGAAGGCCAGTCTGGAGCTGGTGTGGAACTTCTGGATGAGGAACTGGGAGAGGGAGATGC
>NC_044068.1:2609001-2656501 GCF_902167405.1 Gadus morhua
TGGTTTTGAAGGCGGTTTGAGGGTGTTTGAGGGGCTCCTCACCTCAGACTGTACAGCACGTGGCCGTCGGGGAACACCCTGAGCATGATGTTGTCTGTGGTGGTGTCGTGGATGAAGGAGCGCTTGGAGTGCACGAAGAACACGTCGGGCACCCAGATCTTCTTCACCAGCCGCCCGTCGAAGGTCATGCTCTTGTTGGTGGAGCTGGGGAAGGCCAGCCTCTCGTCCTTCCAGTAGTGCCTCAGGTACAGGGTCATGGTGAAGTCCTGGGGGGGGGGGGGGGGGGGGGTATGTTAGCAGACACTCAGGATCTGTGTTCATACGTTATCAGCGTATGGAATCATCCAGCGTCGGTCAGTGACACTGAGTGTACGATGCTTAATGTGTGACACTGAGTGTACGATGCTTAGTGTCTGATACTGAGTGTATGATACTGAGTGTATGATGTTTAGTGTATGATGCTTCGTGTCTGACACTGATGCAGGGATTAACCTGCTGGGGATTATATAGCGCCGCCTCTACGGCACTCAGACATATGTCCTCAATCTGAGAACAGCTCACATGTCGTTTGCCAACCGCTGGCTTAAGGCAGCCGTATGGGGAAAGCCCTCCATCGTCCCGTGGTGCTCTCTGTTGCTATGCAAACAAAATATTCTGTTGCTATGCAAATAGAATATTCCCAGGCTGTCCTCCCCCCCCCCCCCCCACCCCCCCCACCCCGCCCAGGAGATCATCCTCATGGTGTTACGTAAGGCCGGGTACCACGACCGCAGCCTCACTTTATCCTCCACCCAGTCGCCGTGGAAACCTTTGATGTTGCCTTTGTCTCCAAGAACTTGGAAATCAAAGGGCTTCCCTCCAATCAGTGAACTCGCCTCATTTGAAGATGTTTGATCTCCGGAGTCTGTGTGGGAGGACAGGATGGAGCAGTTGTCAGGGTGTTGGACTTCCAGCTGGAAGGTTCTTGGTTCCGTCCCAATTTCCAGTTTACTTGCAAGGAGTACTTGCTCCTGGATGACACTGATCTCAATTCACTTTCTAACCCCTACTTGCTCCTGAATGACACTGATCCCAATTCACTGTTTAACCCGTAGCTGCTACTGAACGTCATCTGAATTCACTGTAAGTCGGTTTGAATCAAAGTGTCTAATCAACAACACCAAACCGTCTACATTCGAGTACGTTTGCGTCCACCAGCCGTAACGGACATTGAGCGTTTCTACTGCTTCATGTCTTTGACCAATCGATGGTCTGGGAGTACGGCCTCGCGTTTAAACCGAGGTGTTGTGAAATCAAAACGTTCACTGCACCAATCAAGAAGACGCTCCAAGGTTTGACTAAACGATCCGCTGAGAAAAGTTATTCCTGGGCTGATAGTCACATGACCGCCCCCACACCGAGCCATTCCTCCCCCATCTGCTCCGAAACAATTACATTGAAATCCCAGCGTTCCAAATGAAACCTAATCCCCAGTTTGTCCTACACGGAGCTTAGGGGGCACCAGAATGACACTATGGAATCCAATTTGTGAGCCCGTGCAGAAGGCTGCTTTAATTATATTAGCACACATGACGTCTGGCTGAACAAAGCAAACAATCCCAGCCACCCGTTCTCCGGGCCTGCCTCGGAATTGAACTGCCAACTGGAAGACGACTTGTACATATTTAGCTAGGCGCCCGCTATGCTAACTTAGCAGGTGCCAATAGATAAAACCGTCTGCTGGTCATGCTCATTACGTGTGAGCAGTGCTTAAGTTAAGGTAAGGGCTGGGTGGGTGAGCTAAAGTCAGGGTCGGACTCAGGCGGAAGAGGTGCGTTGTGTTGAACAGTACATCGTTCTGGATAATCTGCATCGGTTGTCCCCCCAAGGGGCAGAGGGGTGCCTCCAGCAGCCTCCAGCTACTCCTGACGTCGCCCTCCTAATGGTCGTTCCCTCCAGACCTGCAGAGCGGCTGAATTATGAATCTGATTAATAATGAATGTAGAAGCCAGCGAGAGTTGGAGCCGGTTGTGGCCGATACTACTCTGCCGTTCGGTAAGGCGTGGCGTCTGTGGCGGTGTTGTCTCTCGCTACACGCCACCTAGGACACCTCTGCAACAGGTGTGAGGCCTCAGTGAGGCCTCAGTTTGTGTTCAGTGTGTTTAGTCGGTTGTGTTCAGTGTGTTCAGTGTGTTTAGTCGGTTGTGTTCAGTGTGTAGAGTGTGTTGTGTTCAGTTTGTGTTCAGTGTGTTATGTGTTCAATGTGTAGTGTGTTCAGTGTGTAGTGTGTTCAGTGTGTTCAGTGTGTAGTGTGTTCAGTGTGTTATGTGTTCAATGTGTAGTGTGTTCAGTGTGTAGTGTGTTCAGTGTGTAGTGTGTTCAGTGTGTAGTGTGTTCAGTGTGTAGTGTGTTCAGTGTGCAGTGTGTTCAGTGTGTAGTGTGTTCAGTGTGTAGTGTGTTCAGTGTGTTCAGTGTGTAGTGTGTTCAGTGTGTAGTGTGTTCAGTGTGTAGTATGATCATTGTGTAGTGTGTTCAGTGTGTAGTGGTTTCAGTGTGTAGTGCTCAGTGTGTAATGTGTTCAGAGTGTTGTGTTCAGCGACTGACTCCCGTCGGTCGGGGCCAGCTGAGGCTCCTCCTCCCTCCCCACGCCCACGCCCGGTCAGAGGAGCTCACCATGTCCACCTCGGAGATGCTGTCCAGGCTCTCCACCTGGACGTCCACGCCCACGGGCACGGCGGGGCCTGAGGAGACAACGGCACTCTGATTAGCATTCAGGCAGAGCGCACCGGGTAGGAAATGTCACGTCTTCATCTCCCGCCGGCTGCGATGGCAGATAACAGACCAGGCCGTCGCCGGACCAGAAGTTATTCAGACCCTCGGAACAATAAAGAAAGTTAGGATGGGTTCTTGGTTGTTCATCGAATCATCATCGTCATCCATCACTTTCTGGAGTCCTTTGGATCTTTGACATTTTGGGGGAACCAGCGCTGGTGTGAGTCTACTGCAGAACAGAGTTAAACAAACCCAAGCTCACGCCGGCTCCCCCTGACTGAACACCAAGCCGTCTGCCCGGTAATGAACAGAGTTCTGTTTACTAGGAGGGGTGTCGCTTCAGAGGCTGTCACTATTCATACTTTATGTCCTTGTTCTTATCTGCCTGCATTGATACCGTCATGCACGGCGCTTCCCTTAGTGTTAAACTTTCACTTTGTGTAAACAAACCATCCAAACACCAGCCTGCTGTGGAGATCCAACCCCAGAAGAACCGTCAATAAGGAACCAATATGTCAATCTAATCAATGGTCAATAAGAAAACCAATGTGTCAATTTAATCATCCATCATTTTGAAAACCGATACGCCAATCAACGGTCTGAGGTCAGCCTGATGTCTGATATCCATTCCTGGGTCCCGGTGTCCTCGGCGATACCACAAACAGATCCCCCTCCTTCCTCCTCTTCGTCTTCATCCTGCTGGTCTGTCGGGTCAGCACCCCCCCCCCCCTCCCCTTGCCAGGGTTTGTTTAATCTCCCCGACGACCGCGGGCCAAGCTCACGTAACCGGTGGCAACCAGAAAGGGAAGGGTATTAGCTCATGACCAGCGCTGGCGTAAGCACCAGCTGTGTGCCCTCACATCCTCGCACAACCACAGGCCTGCCCCCTCCACCCTCCACCAACCCTCCACCCCTCCTCCACCCTCCACCAACCCTCCACCCTCCACCATCCTCCACCATCCTCCACCCTCCTACACCCTCCTCCACCCCTCCACCATCCTCCACCCTCCACCCTCCACCAACCCTCCACCCCTCCTCCACCCTCCACCAACCCTCCACCCCTCCACCCCTCCACCCTCCTCCACCCCTCCACCCTCCTACACCCTCCACCCTCCACCACCCTCCACCCCTCCACCTTCACCACCCTCCACCAACCCTCCACCCTCCACCCCTCCACCCTCCACCCCTCCACCCTCCACCAATCCTCCACCCTCCACCAACCCTCCACCCTCCACCCCTCCACCCTCCACCAACCCTCCACCCTCCACCCCTCCACCAACCCTCCACCCTCCACCCCTCCACCCTCCACCAACCCTCCACCCTCAACCCTCCACCCTCCACCCTCCTCCACCCTGAACCCTCCTACACCCTCCACCCTCCTCCACCCTCCCTCCACCCCTCCTCCACCCTCCTCCACCACCCTCCACCAACCCTCCACCACCCTCCACCAACCCTCCACCACCCTCCACCCTCCTCCACCACCCTCCACCAACCCTCCACCCTCCTCCACCCTCCTCCACCCTCCTCCTACACCCCCCACCCTCCTCCACCCCCCTCCTCCACCCCCCACCAACCCTCCACCCTCCAACCTCCTCCACCTCGTTATCCTTGAATAAATGCACATTTTGTACATTTTTTTGAGAATGTTTATCTGTTGCTAAGCATTGTTGGCCACATGTTGATTATTTCCACGGAGACGGCAGAAAGCAGACAGCGATCTGTTTTGTAGTCATCCCCCGACCAGGGGTAATAAGTTCGGTTCCATGTCCTTCCCCATGGAACCGAACTGAATACACCATCAGTGTGCGCAGTGTGTGTTCTTTGTGTATTCAGTGTGTTTTGTGCAGTGTGTGTTCAGTGTGTATTCAGTGTGTGTTCAGTGTGTGTTCAGTGTGTGTTCAGTGTGTGTTCAGTGTTTGTTCAGTGTGTGTTCAGTGTGTGTTCAGTGTGTGTTCAGTGTGTGTTCAGTGTGTGTTCAGTGTGTGTTCAGAGTTTGTTCAGAGTGTGTTCAGAGTGTGTTCAGTGTGTGTTCAGTGTGTGTTCAGTGTGTGTTCAGTGTGTGTTCAGTGTATTCCGCCACTGGGCCGGATGTTGCTCCCTCTCTGTCTCTGATCTAAGGTGAAAAGGCAAGCCTGTTTCCATGGTTTCATCGTTCAACCCCAGGACCCTGGGGACCGCGTTGAGATGCTGACACGCCCTGTGGATGCTCCCGCCCACACACAGATTATCGGATTGCAGCAGGGTGCTCTGGCACAAAGCCACCGCCGGTCAGGCAGGAAGTGGAGATCCTCCACACGCTGGGAACGAGGAGGAACTGAAGCTCATGGGTCAGTGGATCAGAGACCATCGCAGAACTGTCTCATTACTTAGTCATTTAGCTTTATCCGAAGAAATAAAACAGAAGTAGCAGATAGGGGTTAGACAGTACAGAGACAGGTCATTAAGGAGCAGGTAGGGGTTAGACAGTACAGAGGCCGGTCATTAAGGAGCAGGTAGGGGTTAGACAGTACAAAGACAGGTCATTAAGGAGCAGGTAGGGGTTAGACAGTACAGAGACAGGTCGTTAAGGAGCAGGTAGGGGTTAGACAGTACAGAGACAGGTCATTAAGGAGCAGGTAGGGGTTAGACAGTACAGAGACAGGTCGTTAAGGAGCAGGTAGGGGTTAGACAGTACAGAGACAGGTCGTTAAGGAGCAGGTAGGGGTTAGACAGTACAGAGACAGGTCGTTAAGGAGCAGGTAGGGGTTAGACAGTACAGAGACAGGTCGTTAAGGAGCAGGTAGGGGTTAGACAGTACAGAGACAGGTCGTTAAGGAGCAGGTAGGGGTTAGACAGTACAGAGACAGGTCATTAAGGAGCAGGTAGGGGTTAGACAGTACAGAGGCCGGTCATTAAGGAGCAGGTAAGGGTTAGACAGTACAGAGACAGGTCATTAAGGAGCAGGTAGGGGTTAGACAGTACAGAGACAGGTCATTAAGTAGCAGGTAGGGGTTAGACAGTACAGAGACAGGTCATTAAGGAGCAGGTAGGGGTTAGACAGTACAGAGACAGGTCATTAAGGAGCAGGTAGGGGTCAGGGGGCATCTTGCTCACTGATGCCTAAAGGTAGACTGAGGTCATCCGGAATCGAACCCACAACCTCTGAGCTCGGGCCGACCACTCTAAGCGCTACTCTGTCCAGCCCGTCAAGACGTTGCATTCTGGGATGCGGTGGATTCCAGACGGTAAGGACGCTGACAGCGGACTACTCAAATTGTAAACACATTTTAAATCTTCCAGCGCTGGTTTCCTGTGCCAGCCGCGGGGTCAGGCGGCGGTCGACCGGACGTCAACGCGAGGACGGACCGGCCGCCATGCCGCCCCCCTCCCCCCCCCCGTCCACTACGACCACGACATCAAGGCCCAATCCCATTTCTACCCCTTACCCCTCCCCCTTGTTTTGAAGGGGTAAGGGGAAGGGGTAAGGGGAAGGGGTAAGGGGTAAGGGGAAGGGGAAGGGGGAAGGGGTAAGGGGAAGGGGTAAGGGGAAGGGGTAAGGGGTAAGGGGTAAGGGGTAAGGGGAAGGGGAAGGGGTAAGGGGTAGAAATGGGATTGGGCCCAAGTGACAACCACCCCGGGAGTCCAGTGGCGGCTCCCGGAGGGTCCAGGGGCCCCCCCAGCAGAGTCTCAGAGGGGTCCATACCTCAAATGTAATCTACACTGTAGTCTAAACGTAGTCCTTATGATTGGCTACAGCCCCAATGCGAGCCGTTGGAAATGACGTCAGATCACAGAGCTGAACCGTGCGATGAAAGCGCTGAAGTGGAACCGCGCTGGCACCAGCAGTGTGCCACGCTCGAGGCGTCGTGGTGTCAGCTCTGGATTAAAAATACCCGTCACACATCACTCCTCCAGAGGTGGTGTCAGACGCACCTGAACGCCGGCAGACAGCACCGGTGTGATCCTTAAATCATCAAATCAACCCCGACTACAGTGAGTCACTTGACACCGCAGAGTCTGGGAGTCCTTGGTTCCGCGGGCGGGTTTGTGTTTGGTGCCGCGCGTGCGCCCGCCGTGCCCCTCTCTGGCGCAGCGCGGATTATGCACGGACACGACCCCGGGATGGGGCCACATGTTACGGAGGACTGGGGACACTGCCAACCCCGCTTACACTCTTCCCCCCCCCCCCCCCCCCCCGACGGCCTCACATGAGCAGCCCTCAGCCACACGGCCTCACGCAGCCCAGCGCGGGGGACGGCCCCCGCCAGGAGAGAGGTTGTGGGTTCCATCCCCGGGGAGCACAGCCTTAACACCAGGCTGTGCTCGCTTAGAGCGAGATGCCCTCTGACCCCTTCCTGTTCCTTAATGACCTGTCTCTGTACTGTCTAACCCCTACCTGCTCCTTAATGACCTGTCTCTGTACTGTCTAACCCCTACCTGATCCTTAATGACCTGTCTCTGTACTGTCTAACCCCTACCTGCTCCTTAATGACCTGTCTCTGTACTGTCTAACCCCTACCTGCTCCTTAATGACCTGTCTCTGTACTGTCTAACCCCTACCTGCTCCTTCATGACCTGTCTCTGTACTGTCTAACCCCTACCTGCTCCTTAACGACCTGTCTCTGTACTGTCTAACCCCTACCTGCTCCTTAACGACCTGTCTCTGTACTGTCCAACCCCTACCTGCTCCTTAATGACCTGTCTCTGTACTGTCTAACCCCTACCTGCTCCTTAACGACCTGTCTCTGTACTGTCTAACCCCTTCCCGCTCCTTAATGACCTGTCTCTGTACTGTCTAACCCCTACCTGCTCCTTAATGACCTGTCTCTGTACTGTCTTACCCCTACCTGCTCCTTAATGACCTGTCTCTGTACTGTCTAACCCCTACCTGCCCCTTAATGACCATCTGTACTGTCTAACCCGTACCTGCTCCTTAATGACCTGTCTCTGTACTGTCTAACCCCTACCTGCTCCTTAATGACCTGTCTCTGTACTGTCTAACCCCTACCTGCTCCTTAATGACCTGTCTCTGTACTGTCTAACCCCTACCTGCTCCTTAATGACCTTTCTCTCTACTGTCTAACCCCAACCTGCTCCTTAATGACCTGTCTCTCTACTGTCTAACCCCTACCTGCTCCTTCGTGCCATGCGGCTGAATTCACTGTAACTCACTCTGGGTAAAGAGGATCTGCTGAAGGACTTAAAGCGAATACAGCTGTTTATTTGCGTTCGGAGGGTTTAATGATGCTCCACCATCTGGATTAATTTATTAATAAAGTGTCACACGCCTACGCTTGGCTCCGCCCACCTGTCAATCCCCGGCGCCGGCGAGCCAAGCAGGAAGTGTTTCTATAAGAGGCTTTGGTCGGCCACAATGGGGCCATGTCTGAAACCACTCCCTCCCTCCTAATCCCCGTATGGACACCACTGTAACACCACTATATCACTGCCGTATCACCACTATATAACCACTGTATCACCACTATATCCCCGCGTATCACCACTATATAACCACTGTATCACCACTATATCACCGCCGTATCACCACTATATCACCACTATATGTATCACCACTGCATCACCACCGTAACACAACCGTATCACCACCGTAACACAACCGTAACAGCACTGTATCGCCTCCGTATCACCAGATGAGAACCCCAATGCATCATAGGATGGAAGTAAGGATAAGTGCAATCGGCCGGACTCTCCTCTGACGGTGCATTAAGGGTATTATGGGCTATATCGGGAACAATATGAGGCACTAACACACGGCGGACTGAACAGTGCACCTTAAAGGTTGCATCAGCGAAGTTGGGTGGGGGACGTCCCTTCTGTCGGTGTTTGAAGCGAGATCCCAAACAAACAGAGCCCTTTCGCCCCTCCCTTCCGTGTTTCGTGCATCCAGGAAAACTATCATGAACGCAGCACAAAACCCTTCAACACTTTATTTATTTTGGTTTTGAGTGGTTGGTAGTACCATTTGATTTAGTGTACGATCTCAGTGTATGGGCTGCCTACAGAGACGCTTTTTTTGACAGTCTGCTTATGGGGCGGGCAGCTAGCGGATCGTGAGGAAAGATGAATTTGATCATTTATGTTTCGGCCTAGCATCGCTGATTCAACCTTTAAGGGGCCAGGGGGAGGGGCGGAGGGCGTCCATCAGCAAGCCTTCAGCCGGCCAGCAGAGTGCCCGACGGACTGAGCCTAGCTGTTTAGCATGAAGCTAGCTGTTTAGCATGAAGCTAGCTGTTTAGCATGAAGCTAGCTGTTTAAAATGAAGCAAGCTGTTTAAATAAAGACGTTTGGGATGAGGCTGGAATGAAGCTACCAGTTTGGCATGAAGCTAACTGTATAGCATGAAGCTAGCAATTAACAAAATGTCTAGCATGAAGCTAGTCGTTTAGCATGAAGCTAGTCGTTTAGCGTAAAGTTAGCTGTCTAGCATGAAACTGGCTGTCTATCAACACTAGCATGGAACTCGCTGTACAGCGTGAGGCTAGCTGATTAGCATGAGGCTAGCTGATTAGCATGAGGCTAGCTGCGGTTCGTTCTGCCCTCCACTGCGGTGCTGCGGAGTGCGTTGGTGGAACGAGAGCAGCGCTGTGTGTTGCTGAAAAACAGCAGACAGAGGAGGGGCTCCAGAGGGGGTCCGCATCCTCGTCTGCAGCGCCAGCAGGGGGGGGACGCCCAGCGGGGTCCGCCCCCAGCCCCCAGGACTCGGCGGTTCAACCAAGAAGAAGCTTAAGTTTTAATTGGATTTCTAAATCCCACGGCGTCAATTGAGGTGTAGAGCAGAAATACAGCATTGTTGAAATACACAGCAGGGTTTAAATACACAAACACAGACAGCTAGCTCCATGCTAGGGCCACACAGGCATCATGCTAGACAGCTAGCCTCATGCTAGACAGCAAGTTCCATGCTAGACAGCTAGATTTATGCCTAACAGCTTCATTGTGAACGGCTAGCTTCATGCTAAACAGCTAGCAACATGATAGACAGCTACCTACATGCTAAACGGATAGCATCACACGGCAGATAGCCCGCTTAAAACAGCTAGCTCCACGCTTGACAGCTAGCTTAATGCTAGAGGTGATAATGCTCTGCACAAAACTATCCAAAAGACAGAAACTAAACATTTTCTTTCTCAACGCTTCTTAGGAGCCAGAATGTCAGCTTCTGACTCGCTTTGCATCCGTAATACAGTTAGAGACTCTGAAACCTGCAGAACACGGGGCAGCAGAATATGACCTTTTTGGATGATTATATAAAAGTATTATGGGCTACTTTATGAGCGAACTGACCTATCTGTTCTGACCTATGGTGTTCCCAGTCAGTCAGCCTGAACCCCTTAGCAGTTCTGCACTCTGCTGCCTCCTGCATAATCAGCCTCTTAAAGCTTTCAAGGCTCATCATGCTGCAAACAAAATCTTCTCAGTACGTTTCAGCCTGAGAGTCCGTGCCATGTTTCTGGTGACGAGAATAATGGACGATATGGACGATATCATTGAAAGGGTCTAACAGTACTTAAAGCCTCCAATGGTATGACGGGTGTTGGAATTGAACCCCAAGCCCTGGTCTTGTCAACGCCGACGTTAACTGATCTACCAGTTGAGTGACAGGAGGAGATGAAGATAGTGCTGATGATATCCGTCTCTTGTAGCTTGTCTGTTTCATATAAAACGTCCTCAGATTAGACGCGTTCCACAGCGCCGAACGAGACCTTTACTGTCTGGTCAGACTGCTGCTGCTGCTAAGAGGTTCATCAGTAGTGACAGAATGTACTCAGACGCGTGCCATCAAAGCTAGGGTCGGTAATTTGGAGAAACCAGCCGGAGTAAGAGCGATTTTTTAAGTATCCAACTAAAGAAATCCCTCAGGCCTCCCTCATAAGCCACTCCTCCAAACGCCTCCCTCATAAGCCACTCCCCCAAACGCCTCCCTCATACGACGGTCCCTGAATGCCCCGACTGTCCCACTAGCTCCAGCACCAGGTCTGACTCTCCTCGGGGAGGAGTCGAGTCCTGATCAATGAGAGCACAGCCAGAGAGTCGGCGGGTCACCGGGTAGGAGGGCAGAGAGACACAACTCCAATGTCATTCGGGCCGACTGAACTGATTGGACGGCTCATTACAGGTCTTTGACCACACAGATAATAGACTTTTTTTTTTTCAGAGCTGTTCAGTTATTGATTGTTGTCGGGATGTTAAGAGAACTGCAACTAAAATAAAACGAAAAGTTCTAAAATAATTAAACTACCCCACCTTTAAGGAGCAGATTAGAACTACCTAAACACCCCCAGCGTTTAGGGGGATTTCTTAGAAGTCTAGGGGTGGGGGAGGAGTCAATGGGGGAAGGGGAAGGGTCTGGGGTGTGGTTGAGTGGGGGAGGAGTCTATTGGTGTAGGGGAGGAGTCTATGGGAGTAGGGGAGGAGTCTGACGTCTCACCTGCGAAGGCGGGTCTCATGGTGAAGTCGTGGTCCTCCACGCGCAGCAGCTGGTCCGTCTTCACCTTGCGGGTCTTGGTTCCGTCCGCGGGCTTCTTGGTCAGGGGCCTGCGCACGCAGAAACAGGCGCAGAAAAACAGTGGGGAATGTTTGTGAGGATAAGCGCACGGGGGCTACTCTGGTTCATAGAGGAGGTCTAATACGGTCACTCTGTTCACTTAACATGTAGAGTCATGTTGTTTGAAGTGATGTGTTCGGTAACGAGGGAGTGAGAGAGAGAGAGAGAGAGAGAGAGAGAGAGAGAGAGAGAGAGAGAGAGAGAGAGAGAGAGAGAGAGAGAGAGAGAGAGAGAGAGGGGAGAGAGAGAGAGAGAGAAAGAGAGAGAGAGAGCTACGTGGACGCTGTTTTGTTCATTAAGATTCATCCAAGCAGCTGCAGTATTTGATAAATAGTAAAGATGTGTGATTGGCTAAAGGCGTTCGAAAGAAGATTAAAACTGATATGCTAATGTGACCCATTTGGGATATCCTTCGCTTTGATCATCAACCATCTAAACTGTCCTAATTCATTTCGAATTGACATGAAACTAAATCTCAAACCAATAAAAATATACACAACATTTATTGATGTATACAATACAAAGCTGTTCAATGCGCTCTGAACAAGACGTTCTGAAGTCACTTTACGTCGCAGCAGTCGGAGGACTGCGACGGATCCACACTTTTACGCACGAACTGATTCCTCCTCATCAAGACCCAATATACAGAACCACGACTTCGGCGATACGAACGAATCAACCGGTCCGTTTGGCAAACGTACCATTGGATTGAGTCATATCTCAAAAGCCGTTTGGGTCATATCGCAGAAGCCGTTTGGGTCATATATCAGAAGTTCACATCAATAGAACAAACGAAGGAAGCGGTCCGTTATGCAGTCAGATGGAGGGACAACATGAGACACTTACTGTCCCAGTTTGTGGGTGTCCACGGGGGTTGACCAGCGCTTCTTGCGGCTGTGGTTCTTCTTCCTGCCCTCCGACACCAGCGCCAGGCAGCAGAGCAGCAGCAGGAGGCGCAGGGAGATCGGCATCATGGGGTCACTCCGGGGAACAGCGCAACAACAAACTCCTTCCGTCCTGTTCCGGCCAGCGTGGGGCATCGAACCATCTTCGAGGAGAAGATGGAGAAGCTGTGAGGATCACGCGTCTCTCCGCGCGCTGGTGGCACGGCGGTGAGAAGGAGCGGGAGAGGAGGATTGTATCCGCAGCTCTGATTGGTCTTCAGGCTCCGACGGGCTCGCTCTGCTTGGGAGGCGAACACGGATGATGCGCTCAGCATCAGGACCACAGCGGGACTCTCCGCTGACGTAACCCCGCGGGATGTCACAGCTGTCCTCCTCCTCGCGCCACAGTCCGGCGGCAGCCTGCTTCTCTTCTTATGTAAACTCTGCTGCTCCGGGACCCAATAGGACGGACCTGGGAGTAATCTCTGCTCCAGTTAACCCCCCCGGAGAGGACCAGAGCTCCCATTAGGAACCAATACCCACCAGTTAGACCTTATCCGAGTGGAGGACGTCATCTCGTCCAATGGGGACAACCGTTTACCGACGGGGCTTTTAAACTTAGTCAGCCAAACTCATTAAAATACCGTTTAAGAAGTTGAGCTTTTAACGAAGCCATCAAACACAGTTGAAACTCCTAAGAAATCAATTAAAACTCCCAGCGGTTCATCAGGATATTCAGACTGAAATCAGTTAGTTAGTTTTAATGCATTGTCATTTTGTTTCTCATTTTATAAATTATTATTAACACCTTCGGTTTCTAAACATAATGTATAAAATATTCATAATAACTGACTCAGAGGAATTGTTACGAACATACAGAACAGGTCATTAGTTAAACGGGTTCTACGGCTCCCGTCAAGGTGTTTGGCCACGCCCCCTGCTGAGTCAGGTAACCTCCCAACCTGAGGGCGCAGGTTCGATCCCTCGTCCTACCATAGGCTCCTCCCACCTGATAAAGAGTGTTAGAAATGAAGCAGAGGAGACTTCCCTTAAAATCCACTTTTTATTCATCACTCACTTTACATGTTATAAGACCTTTAATATGAGAGAGAGAGAGAGAGAGAGAGAGAGAGAGAGGACGTTGTCCCCCCAGGACCCCCCCTCTCTAAGGAATGAGGGGAGCCCCCCCCCCCGTAGGCTCCCAGTAGCGCTCCACTCTCCATACCCCCACCCTCCGTATTACTACACCAGGTTCAGTCAAGGGGGGTCACATGACCTGGGGGGGGGGTCACATGACCTGGGTGGGCGGTACGGGGGGGGCGGTCACATGACCTGGGTGGGGGGGGTCACATGACCTGGGAGAGGGGGGAGGTTGGGGGTCCCATGACCTGGGATGGGGGGGGGGGGCACATGACCCTGGAGGGGTGGGGGGGGTCCCATGACCCGTGGGGGGGGGGGGGGGGTGTCACAGCTGGTAGTCCAGCTTGTACTCCTGCTGGTAGAGGCGGCGGAAGATGAGGGCGGCGAGAGCCAGCGTGAGGACCAGAATGAGGACCGCCGTGCCCGCCTGGCCCCGCCCCTCAGGCCCTGCCCCCGCCAGGGTCCGGCGGGCCGCCTCGGGGTGGGGGGGGGGCGGGGGCTCCCTTCGCTGGCGGGCCTGGTGGGCGCGGCGCTGACGGGGGCTGAGGGGCCGGCCCGCAGGGGGGGGGGGAGAGGGGGAGGAGCCCTCCACCTGGGGGGGAGACGGGGGGGGGGGGGGGGGGGGGAGAGAGAGGGGGGAGAGGTGAGTGACATCAGCAGCTGACCTCCCTTACACGGACACTCCCCCCCGTGGGGAGTTGAGGCTGGTTCATGTCCGGACACCGGTAGGGCCACTGGACCGCTCCATTCTTGGAGGGGGGCTGATGCTACACAGTGAGCATGGAGACGCACACACACACACACACACACACACACACACACACACACACACACACACACACACACACACACACACACACACACACACACACACACACACACACAGAGACATGTGTCTAAATGTGATAAAGTGACACACACAAACACAAACAGAGACGCACTTACACCCACACACTGAATCACAGACACACACTAAAACACTCCAACCCCGGAGTCTTCCCAAAATACTTTCCCTCACGACTTCCACACCAGATGGTGACACACACACAAACACACACACATACTCACACACACACAGATATACACACACACACACACACACAGATATACCCCCACACACACACACACAGATATACCCACACACACACACACACACACACACACAGATATACCCCCCCACACACACACACACACAGATATACCCACACACACACACACACACACACACACACACACACACACACAGATATACCCACACACACACAAAACACTAATCCCAGCCTCTCTTCTAGAAGCTCTTATGGTTCAGAGACCATCCGGGGGGGGGGGAGGATCTCTCTCTCTCTCTCTCTCTCTCTCTCTCTCTCTCTCTCTCCCCCCCCTCCCTCCCTCCCGGGGGGTCTACCTGGTCCTCGTGGTCCTCAAGGGGGTCCTCAGAGCTGTCCCGCTCCCCGGGGGAGGAGCCCTCTGCTGGGCCGGGGGCGGGGGGGTCGCTGGTGGCCCCCCCACTCTCACTGGCCTGTCTGGAGTCAGCCTGCACACGCACACGCACACACACACACACACACAAAGCTTTCATCTCAATGGCTTTTTGGGACGAGTGTGCGTGTGGGTTTGATTGCATAAGATAATTATCATAATTAATTAATCCCAGGCTGGAAATGTTGAAGTCACAGGCTAAAGTAGAGGACCAGAATAATAATTAAAAAGTCCAATCAAAAATGATAATGTCAGTATGTGTGCGTCCGTTCGTGTGTGCATGTGTGTCTCTGTGTATTTGTGCGTCTCTGTATGCGTCAGCCACTCTCTCTGTGTGTGTGTGTGTGTGTGTGTGTGTGTGTGTGTGTGTGTGTGTGTGTGTGTGTGTGTGTGTGTGTGTGCGTGTGTGCGTGTGCGGTGACCTTGAAGCTGATCTGCTGGGCCAGCTCCTGGGCCTCGCTGTCCTCTGGGCGGGGGTCTCTGTCGGGGGAGGGGGGCAGCAGCGCCGTGCGCATGGAGCACTCACACGCCTCGCAGCGGAAGTCCTGAGACCTGATAGGACAGGACGGCCAGCGGTCAGGGGCGGAGCCTGTCAGGGGCGGAGCCAAACCCGCTCAGGGGGAGGGGCCAAACCCTCTCAGGGGGAGAGGACAAACCCTCTCAGGGGCGGAAGCATCCCTCTCAGGGGAGGGGCCAGACCCTCTCGGGGAGGAGCCAAACCCTATCAGGGGGAGGAGCCTAACCCTCTCAGGGGGAGGAGCCAACACCTCTCAAGGGGAGGAGCCAAACCCTCTCAAGGGGAGGAGCCAAACCCTCTCAAGGGGAGGAGCCAAACCCTCTCAGGGGATCCGGAGTGAGACGACCCAGAGTGAGACCGTCTGTAGGGAGACGACCCGGAGTGGGACGACGTATTAAAGCTGTTTGAAGCTCCACTCGCCCCCTGCTGGGACCCAGCGGCTGAAGGGTTCAGGTGAATCAGATCATCCAGGAGCTGGTGGGGTCAGGGGGGTCAGGGGGGTCAGGGGGCGTCGGGCTGTCTACAGGTTGGACTGGGTTAGGGCTACAGTGGCAGCAGAACCGTCGGGCTGCGAGCCAAACGTCCCCACCACCACATAATCCTGACCCACAACTAAAGTTTGGAATAACGATATTATGCAGCTCTGGTGAAATTGAACCGAGGACCCTTAGCCTAGTTTAAATCTGTGTGTGTGTGTGTGTGTGTGTGTGTGTGTGTGTGTGTGTGTGTGTGTGTGTGTGTGTGTGTGTGTGTGTCATGTGCGTCCCATCTGTCTCTGTCAGGTGGTTGGCCAGCCCGCTGGCCAGACGACGGCCGGACCCCCACGGCGTTCCGGACCGCCGGCGTTCCCGTCCGTCTGTCCTCCCAGCGGGAAATACTCCACCCCACAGGAAGACCGGGAGAGCATCCCAGAGTCTGGCCCTTCTGGAAGCCTTGGGTTCACCTCCGTGATTCGGGGTCTGGGTATGGACCCCACCCAGGGTCGGGACCCCCCTCAGGGTCAGGACCCCACCCAGGGTCAAGACCCCCCTCAGGGTCATCCCTTCATCAGAACCATGTCCTCAGAACTCCGCTTTCACCCAAGATCAAAACACAAGATCATCACAGCGGCTGACTGTAGGACGGGCGGGCTAGATGCTACATGCTACAGGCTACATGCTACATGGCTACGGGCTACATGCTACAGGCTACACTGCTATCGGCTACACTGCTACAGGCTAGAAGGCTTCACGCTACAGGTTACACACCTCAGGCTACAGGCTACTGGGCCCTACAGGCTACTGGGCCCTACAGGCTACAGGCTACTGGGCCCTACAGGCTACTGGGCCCTACAGGCTACTGGGCCCTACAGGCTACTGGGCCCTACAGGCTACAGGCTACTGGGCCCTACAGGCTACAGGCTACTGGGCCCTACAGGCTACTGGGCCCTACAGGCTACAGGGCCCTACAGGCTACAGGCTACTGGGCCCTACAGGCTACAGGCTACTGGGCCCTACAGGCTACTGGGCCCTACAGGCTACAGGCTACTGGGCCCTACAGGCTACTGGGCCCTACAGGCTACAGGCTACTGGGCCCTACAGGCTACTGGGCCCTACAGGCTACTGGGCCCTACAGGCTACAGGGCCCTACAGGCTACAGGCTACTGGGCCCTACAGGCTACAGGGCCCTACAGGCTACAGGGCCCTACAGGCTACAGGCTACAGGGCCCTACAGGCTACATGGCCCTACAGGCTACTGGGCCCTACAGGCTACTGGGCCCTACAGGCTACAGGGCCCTACAGGCTACAGGGCCCTACAGGCTACAGGCTACAGGGCCCTACAGGTTACAGGGCCCTACAGGCTACAGGCTACAGGGCCCTACAGGCTACAGGGCCCTACAGGCTACAGGGCCCTACAGGCTACAGGGCCCTACAGGCTACATGGCTCTACAGGCTACTGGGCCCTACAGGCTACAGGGTGCTACAGGTTACAGGGCGCTACAGGCTACAGGCCACAGGCTACAGGGCGCTACAGGCTACTGGGCCTTACAGGCTACCGGGCCCTCTGACGGGGACTTTGCAGTCAGGCCTCACCCGTCACACGCGGAGCGGACGCTTTGATCCAACGTGACTCACTGTGCAACAAACCGTGAAATCCACCGTTTAGCGACTGAAATGGAGTTTCTCCCACATTCCAGATCAAGAAATGTCTTGTTTTAGACTCGGTGGGACTCTGTGATTCAGCGTTTGGAGACGTTGTGTGCTGCTGCACTGGACTGAACCAGCTCCACTAATGTCTTCACACCAGGGAGGATGATCACCAGTATTAACTACAGCCCGTTTGTCAGGCTGCCTGCAAGACAATGCTACAAACTGTAACCCAAGAGCTGCCGTTGGCCTGTGAGGCTCACGACTCTCCTCTTGTTCCCGAAGCCGCCTCCTCATCGTCGTTTGATGCCTTCTTTGTGACGTCCCTGAAAATAACTCAACGGGTGAAGAAACTTCAAATTGGAGTTTATATTTGGACTTTTCTAAACCAATATCATCCTCTCGCGGGCTGGGAGGTGAACGCTGCCGAGCAGAGGATTTATCACCGTGACAAAACACAAAGGCAGAGTATCAAATATTATTCCACCTGGAGGACCCTGGATTATTCTCCCTGTAATGCATTTCCATAGGGACTCTGAGGAGGAGAACGCGGTGATGGATTTAGTGTATGTGTCGCTGGCGGTCGTCTTGGAGAGGGCTATGGGTATCGACTCCAAGCAGAGCTTTGGTTCGCTGCTCGTGAACCCTGCCTTGCTCAGGGGCACCGGCTGAAATACAAGAGACAATAGTTGGCCCAACCATGCACACCGCCATTACCACCACCTCCGCTAGACCAGATACAGGCCACTCCCACTCAACACCAACAGGCCGGATCTTCTCCTTGTCTTCACTTCTGTCTTACCCTTTCCAAACTCATTGCCGCCGTGTGCCTGCCAACTAGCTAGAGTGAAGCTAACCCAGCTGGATGAGGCTAACCTAGCTGGAGTGAAGCTAGCCTAGCTGGAGTGAAGCTAACATAGCTGTTGTGGAGCTAGCTAGGCTGGAGTGAAGCTTACCTAGCTGGAGTGAAGTTAACCTAGCTGGAGTGAAGTTAACCTAGCTGTAGTGAAGCTAACCTAGCTGGATGAAGCTAACCTAGCTGGAGTAAAGCTAACCTAGCTGGAGTGAAGCTAACCTAGCTGGAGTAAAGCTAAGCTAGCAGCAATGAAGCTAATCTAGCTGGAGTGAAGCTAACCTAGCTGTAGTGAAGCTAACCTAGCTGGAGTAAAGCTAAGCTAGCAGTAATGAAGCTAACCTAGCAGTAATGAAGCTAACCTAGCCTTCCTCCGCTGCCCAGAACCCGCCTCTCTCTGAGAGTTAAGCCCCGCTGCATGGCCGACCAATCACCGGGACGCTCCTGTCACCGGGGGAAGAAGAAAAGAACGACATCGGGAATGAGAAGCTGGGACAGCCTCGTCTCAGAGTCTGAGCCCAGACCGAAGAGAATCGTCTTCCATCAGAAGAAGGACAGGAAGGTATTTATAGCCCGCTCCGTGTTTCGGGCCGAGCGGCACGTCTCGACGCTAATTGAAACCACGCTAGGCTCCCGTGCTAACAGAGGCGCGCCGCAGCGCTAAGAACAGAAGCAGCGTCCAGGGACGGAGGAACCAATCAGGGCGGCGGCGTGCTGGAACACGTTCCGCCCGAGGCGAGCGTTATTTCAGACAGGATTGATTTAAGTCGTCGTGAGAGGGAACGGTTCGGCGATCGTCTTCCTGCGCCGCAAAGGCATCGACGTGGGGGAGGGGGCGTCTCCCGAGGTGTTGATTGTATCTCATCCTGTCGTGACTCAACGCACCAGGGGGTGTCGTGTGAACCCCGCTTCAGGAGGGTTCTCTCCAGTGTGCTCCGCGGGGAGCCAGGAGAACGGGACGCAGAACATGAAGTTCCCCAGGGTACCGGATCGTACCCGTACGCCCCTCACAGGGGTCACTCCCAGGGTACAGTGTCCTAGTGTCTGTCCTCAGGTCACTCCCAGGGTACAGTGTCCTAGTGTCTGTCCTCAACAGGGGTCACTCCCAGGGTACAGTGTCCTAGTGTCTGTCCCTCCCAGGGGTCACTCCCAGGGTACAGTGTCCTAGTGTCTGTCCCTCCCAGGGGTCACTCCCAGGGTACAGTGTCCTAGTGTCTGTCCTCAGGTCACTCCCAGGGTACAGTGTCCTAGTGTCTTTCCTCAGGTCACTCCCAGGGTACAGTGTCCTAGTGTCTGTCCTCAACAGGGGTTACTCCCAGGGTACAGTGTCCTAGTGTCTGTCCCTCCCAGGGGTCACTCCCAGGGTACAGTGTCCTAGTGTCTGTCCTCAGGTCACTCCCAGGGTACAGTGTCCTAGTGTCTGTCCTCAACAGGGGTCACTCCCAGGGTACAGTGTCCTAGTGTCTGTCCTCAGGTCACTCCCAGGGTACAGTGTCCTAGTGTAACAGTTGTGGTACCGGTACTGAGCCGGTACTGTACATCACACTGATGACTCCGCACTCAGAGCGGAGGCAGGGACATCAGCATCTTAACTAGGAGTGAGTCAGTCTGAACTAGGCCCTGCACTGTCATGGCCGTCTTAACTAGGAGTGAGTCAGTCTGAACTAGGCCCTGCACTGTCACGGCCGTCTTAACTAGGACTGAGTCAGTCTGAACTAGGCCCTGCACTGTCACGGCCGTCTTAACTAGGCCCTGCACTGTCACGGCTGTCTTAACTAGGAGTAAATCAGTCTGAGTCAGGGCCTAGTCCAGACTGATTTAGTCCTAGTTAAGATGGCCGCGACAGTATGACACATGACAGTCCTAATCGCAACACACTAAGTAAAAATTAGTTTTTTCTAGACTTTCCATTTCTTTGAGGGGAGCATCATTCCCCCCCCGGGGGGGGAACCGGGCTCTGTCCCGGGGGGGTCAACACTGGAGAGGGGGGGTTGTGGGTTCCAGGTTGATCTTACTTTTTGGCCAGGCTTCGACGCTCCTCTGGGGTGTAGTCCAGGGACCCGATGGCGCCCTCCCCCTTGGTGGGCATGAAGCCGATGATGGCGATGAGGGCCGTCCGGACTGGGGCGGGAAACACAGACAGGCCCGGCGGTTAGCTCAAACCCCAGCTATAGCGCCCCCTAGGGGGATTTCTGCAGCTCATTCGAGACCTAAGACAACAAAACACCTACAGGTCTTGAAACATTTGACCACTCAGAGGTCGAGATATGTGCCTCTAATTAAAAAATAATAATAATACCTAACTCCTAGAATAACAGTAGGATTCCACAGAGACAGGGTGACTACATGAAGAGAAGGAATTAATGAGAGGGGGGAAGGTGAGAATTAGAACAAACAATAAGAGACAGAAGGAGGGAAGGAACCATAGCCAAGAGCGAGGAGAGCCACGACCGAACGACGCAGACCTCGGTTCTCCAGAGGAGCAATAGCGCAGACCCAGAGAGGGCGGGGTTACATTCTGAGTTACATTCTGTCAGGGCCGCCGCCCGCTGACGTAAAGACGCGTCCTGCTTTCTACAGGACGTAAGCCCGGTCTAAGCCCCTTACTGCGTTCTCCCCGCCGGCCACAGAACAGAGGAGCCCTTAAAGGTCCCATGACATGCCACCAGGTGTTGGCTGATCTGTCCCTTATGACATCACAGGTGGGCGTGTCCACCTAGATGTGTGCTGGATAGATCTACCAGCCTACCCGGTGGACTGTAGCAACCGTTGCTCATCTATCCGTCACACATCTAGGTGGACACACCCACCTGTAATGTCATAAGGGACCGATTTCCAAAAACGGCTTGTAGCGGCTAATCGGCGCACACCTGGTGGCATGTCATGGGACCTTTAACGACGGGACGGGACGCCTCGGGAACAAAGCCCGCACAATCTGTCCTGTTCCTGAATGGAACAAACAGAAAGGTCCGTGGGTCTCAGAATCAACTCTCAGTGATCCTCCTGTTTGTGTGCCGAAACAATTTCATGCTCTACTGGAATATGTTGCGCCTCATGTCTCCAAACGTCAGGCGGCTACGCAGAGCGGGAGCCTCTGTAATCCAGCCGGAGCACAGAGCAGGGTTATTTAAAAAGACGACAGCCCTCTGCCCCCGCAGGGACAGAGAGAGCAGAGCCCCAGTGCCTCTCCACCCGGGATTACATGTGTGGGCGCAGCACCCAAAACAATCCACCAGGGAACAGGCAGCCCGCTGACCTCTGGACATCTGGGAGGGGCAGGGGAGGGGGAGGGGGAGGGGGAGGGAGGGGTGGGAGAGGGGAGGAAGGGGGGAGGGAGGGAGAAGAGGGGAGAGGGAAGGAGGGGGGAGAGGGAAGGAGGGGGGAGAGGGAGGGAGAAGGGGGGAGAGGGAGGGAGGGAGAAGGGGAGAGGGAGGGAGGGAGAAGGGGAGAGGGAAGGAGCGGGGAAGGGAGGGGGGGAGGGAAGGAGGGAGGGAGGGATGGACGGGAGTAGGGGGGAGGGAGGGAGGAGGGGGGAGGGAGAGGGGGGAGGGAGGGAGGGAGGAGACTCCCTGGTGTGCATTATCCTTCATCCAGGAGAGCGCTTTTATTGTGTAAAGAACCCATTTCCCTTTGGCTGCGGTCTCTGGTCCCACTTTGGAGGCGCTCTCCGCGTTCCTCCCTTCTCATCCGATCAACATTAGCATTTATTAGCTGCTTGTTTGCTCACGGGGCTAATGAGAAAAGGCACCACTTCATTTACACTAACGAGTTCATCACAACACAGCCTATTTTTAAATCCCTGTTCAACGATCAGAGATGAAGACATCACAGCACCCAGTGGGTGGTCTCTGGGAGACCATCTCTCGCTTTGTCTCATCTCTCCACTCTCTACGTTGGCCTCACTCCCTCTCTCCCCCCCTTATCGTTGGTCTCCCTCTCCCTCCCTCCCCCTTATCGTTAGCCTCACTCCCTCTCTCCCCCCCTTATCGTTGGTCTCCCTCTCCCTCCCTCCCCCTCTCAACACTGGTCTTACTCCCTCTCTCCCCCTCTTAACGTCTTCTCCTCTCTCTTTTCCACTGTCATCCTCTCCTCCTTCTCTGCGCTATTCGCCTCCCTCCCCTCCCCTCTCTCTCTCCCTCATCCTCCGCCTCACTCTTCCCTCCATCTTCTCCTCGTCTTCTCCTCACCTCCTTTCCTCCCCCTTCTTCTTCTCCCCTATCTCCTTCCTCTCCCTTGTCCTCCCCTCTCCCCTCCCCCCTCCTAACATCTCTCTGTCCTGTCCTTCTCCTCCTCTGTGGAGCCCTGGTGGTTTCATCAGATCCATTCCTATTCATCTCCACGCCGTCCCAGCTCTGCTCCTGCGTTTGTTCCGGGGGGTTCGGAGGCAGAAGGTCGTCTCAGAGTCGCCGATCTCTCTGTGGACGTTCTCCTCTCACTGTTTGTTCTGTCGGAGGTGTGCGAACACCGGAGATGTTGCGTCAGGCAGCGTGTGAAGTGATGAAACCGGCCTAAACCGGGTCCCCCCGTGGCTCTGGGGGAACTGAGGAGGAACAGAGGGGAGCTGCTACTCAGAGGAGCTGCTACTCACTGCTCCAGGACGGCTGCCAGGTCTCTGGGTGGTGGCCGGAGATGCTCAGGCAGATCTTCTTCCCCACCTCGAACCTCCCATTGGGCTGCAGGGGGGGAGGGAGGGGAGAGAGAGAGAGAGAGAGTCAGTACCGTCACCGGACACCGCTACAGACCGTACAGACAAAGACACAGACAGAGGTACAGAAAGAGGTACAGACAGTACAGACAGAGGTACAGACAGAACAGACAGAGGTACAGACAGAGGTACAGGCCAGTCCAAGTCATTCACTGTTTTGTACCTTTTGGTATCACTTTTACTTTGTTTAACTCTGAACCTGCGTTGGCATTGTAAATGTTTACTTTCCAATCCAATAAAGCTTGAATTTATTTCATTAAATAAGGATTCAGTATGAGCCTCCTCTCCTGCCCTCAGTGACATGATGGGAGGAGAGAGGGAGAGGGAGAGAGAGGGGGAGGGAGAGTGGGAGGGGGAGAGAGAGAGAGAGAGGGAGAGGGGGAGGGAGAGAGAGGGAGAGGGGGAGGGGGAGGGAGAGAGAGGGAGAGGGGGAGGGAGAGAGGTAGGGAGAGAGAGAGAGGGAGAGGGGGAGGGAGAGAGAGGGAGAGGGGGAGGGAGAGAGGTAGGGAGAGAGGGGGGAGGAGAGGGGGGGAGAGTTCTCAACTATTATTACCTTGAACTGGTTTACCTTGATATTTACTGATTCACATTGTAAGGTGAGAAAATAACTACCATCTTCTCTAATTGGACACTTTGGAATACATTCAGCTCTTTATTATGCAGAGAGAGAGAGAGAGAGAGAGAGAGAGAGAGAGAGAGAGAGAGAGAGAGAGAGAGAGAGAGAGAGAGAGAGAGAGAGAGAGAGAGAGAGAGAGAGAGGTGGCAGACAGGGAAAGAAAGAGTGAGAGAGTGATGGCAAGGAGCCAGAGAGTGAAGACGTGTCGGAGCTGACAGAAACATGACAGCAGGACTTTTCTTCTGGTGTCGTATCGCGGAGCACCATGTGGCCGCCATTTTAAACCCTGCTGATCACGTGACCTCAAGTCCTTCACATCAAAGCACTATTTAACATTTTGGGAGATATGGAGGTAACTCTTCTACAGGAAGAGTGAGTACAGACGTGTCATTACAGAGCCGGTAGGGGGAGGGGGTTGAGGGGAGAGGGGGAGAAGGGGTGAGAGGGATGAGGGGGTGAGGGGGGTGAGGGGGGAGAGGAGGTAAAGGGGTTATCTGGCTCAAGCAGGCCTTCAGGTAGACTGTGGACATTGGGGATCGAACCCCGAACCCTCGGCCCGGGGGTCAAACAGCCTAGTCCCTAGGCCATCCTGGCCCACACCAGTCCTGATTTATAGGTAGACTGGGGGGGGGGGGGGGGGGGTTTACGTGTGATGATGATGATGATGATGATGATGATGATGATGATGATGATGATGATGATGGTAAGGGGTTGTGGGGGTGGGGAGTGAGGGGGTGTCTTAAAGTGATGATGATGATGATGATGTAGAGTGGGTGAGGGGTGTCTTACAGCGAGGATGAGGGTGTGGGGGTGACAGGGTGAGGGGTGTCTTAGGGGGAGGAGGAGGGTGAGGGGGTGAAAGGGTGAGGGGTCTCTTAGGGGGAGGAGGAGGGTGAGGGGGTGACAGGGTGAGGGGTCTCTTAGGGTGGGGAGGAGGGGGAGGGGGTGACAGGGTGAGAGGTGTCTTAGGGTGAGGAGGAGGGTGAGGGGGTGACAGGGTGAGGGGTGTCTTAGGGGGAGGAGGGGGGTGACAGGGTGAGGGGGTGACAGGGTGAGGAGGGTGAGGGGGTGACAGGGTGAGGGGTGTCTTGCAGTGAGGAGGAGGGTGAGGGGGTGACAGGGTGAGGGGTGCCTTAAGGGGTGAGGGGGGAGACAGGGTGAGGGGGTGTGGGGGTGAGGAGGGTGACAGGGTGAGGAGGGTGAGGGGGTGACAGGGTGAGGGGTGCCTTAAGGGGTGAGGGGGGAGACAGGGTGAGGGGGTGTGGGGGTGAGGAGGGTGACAGGGTGAGGGGTGCCTTAAGGGCTGAGGGGGTGTCTTACGGTCAGCAGGATGATGCTGGGGGGCTTCATGGGGTACTCCGGGGGCAGGACGATCCGGCCGTGGTAGACCCCGCCGTCGAAGTCCGAGTCGGGGGGGCCACGCACCGAGAAGTGCCACTCAAACAGGTTGTCCTGGGGGGGGGGGGGGGGGACACATGCTAACAAACGCATGCTAACGTCCCGCACACGGGCGGGCCGATGCAAGCTAATGAAGGAATACGCTAACAAACGCATGCTAACCTCCTAGCCCGCACGGGCTAATGCAAGCTAACGGTTAAACACGCTAACAAACGCATGCTAATGCTGAGACACACGGGCCAATAAACACACTCCAACACACACATGCTAACGTAGCATTATAAGCTATTTCACACTGGTAACACTGGAACCAGTACCAGACTATGGTACTGGTGCGACGGTACCAGTACCAGACTATGGTACCGGTACTACTGGTACCAGTACCAGACGATGGTACCAGGACCAGACTATGGTACCGGTACTACTGGTACCAGTACCAGACGATGGTACCAGGACCAGAATATGGTACTGGTACGACGGTACCAGTACCAGACGATGGTACCAGGACCAGACTATGGTTCCGGTGCTACTGGTACCAGTACCAGACGATGGTAGCGTTGTTACTGGTACCAGTACCAGACGATGGTACCAGGACCATATCCTGGTACCAGGCAATGTGGGGACTGTCTCACCTCCAGCGGTTGGGCGTGGTAGTGCTCCGTGGGGTCACAGAGCTCTGCAGCCTCCTTCATCAACCGCTTCACCGCTGCAGACAGACAGGGAGTGAGACAGGTCAACAGACAGACAGGGAGGGAGACAGGTCAACAGACAGACAGACAGGCAGACGGACAGACAGATCCCTGTGTTTGTGGAGCCAGAGGTCAGATATAGGTCATTAGGGAGAAGGTCGGGGGTGCGTTGGATGCCGCGGGATGCGTCGCCGTGACGCTAACAGACACCGACTGACAGCACGTGCTCGGGGGGCGGGGCTCCTGGGATGAGCGTGCACGGAGCACACGTGCACACACACACCACGTCGTACCTGCGTTTGAATAGCAGAACGTCCGGTTATGACCGGCCGGTAAAGGCTTGCACCCTGCGCTGGACCAGTAGAACCCTAGAGGGTGACCTGGCAGGGACACAGCCAGGAAGACCCTCAGCTGGGGAGGCACAGACCGACCCCCTGCTTAATTGATCTGCTGTGTTTCTGTCTGCTTTTGTAAAGTTTAGCGTTCAGAAAAAGTCTAATCTGCACGCGTTTTCAATGCAGTGTGGTCAGGTGTAATATCACTTCTGTTACATAACCCAGTTATCTTTATATATTATAGCACAACCACCTACTAATGAAGGTTGATTTGAGTCAACAGTAAACCGATTCTAAACGATCACGGCTGTGACTGTGACAGCGGACAGCAGATGAATATTTCACAGCTCTGCTAGAAAATCTAAAATGATTACATTCTGGAAGCAGTCGGGGAGCAGATGCTTATCTCCGAGGCAAATTACAAGTGAGGCTAAGAAAACTCTGAACTTATGATCAAAGTTTAGCTACACTACGTGAACGGATTTCCCACAAAAACAGAGTGAGCGCAGCGATCAAGCAATCAGAACGACAGAGGGCATCAAAGTGGGTTCTAACTTTGTCAACATCAAAATCAATTGAACAGCAACAAACATAGGGGGGGCGGGGGGGGGGGGGGGGCAGAGAGCAGAGGGTGGTGTTTGAGGAGGAGGTGGCGGGTCTAGAGGGTGGGGCTGATGGGCAGACAGCAGATGAAGGCTCCTGGCTGTCGTGAGTGGCCAGGCAGGGGAGCAGAAAGATGGGTTATTTCGCTGGAGGAAGGGAGAGCAGCTGCAACAGGATGTGGTCACAGCTGTGGCAGGAAGTAAGCAAATCTGAACACGGAACATGAGGCGCAGCTCAAGGCAGGACATGGGTAACTAAAGTAACTAAAGTTCGTCCCTTGCTGTGGTGTAGATGGAGGATGGAGCAGCATGACCAGGCCCTGCTCCTTCAGCCTGGACTTGGAGCAACTGAAAGGACTTTCAGGGTGTTTGATCCCATGATGCATTGCTTTTCCCCACATCCTTTCCACTGAATGGTATCAGTGCACGTAAAACGTAGCGTATATCTTCATCAATCCTTCTGTCAGGAGGTTTGCTAAAAAGGCCACTAGGAAATAGGCACCAATTTCCCTGTTACATCTGACTAGAGTTACAGTTCTTCAATCAATGCCGTTTTCATTGTCCCAAACTGTCCTTCAGCTGGCTCCAGTCTGAGTCAGAAACCCAGGAACAGATCTTCAGAGGCAGAACCACACGGTAGGAGAGTTCAGGGGTCCCTCAGCCCGGTGTAGAGGATGAAAGGAACCAAGTAGACCAGAGAGAGAGCGAGAGCGAGAGAGAGAGAGTTAAGATTTAATGAGGCATGCGTTGGGCTTTGAGACGGAGCCCTGATGGAGCTCCGCTGAGGGCTGCCAGCCCGCCCTCCGCTAGGATAACCTTGATGAGCGCGGCGCCGTCCCGTCTAAGAGCCGTTTGGCGGCTGCTTTGATGCCCTGACTCCTGCCAGGATAAGGAGCTACATCTCAAAGAGCAGAGTCTAGCCCCGCCTCCGCCGGCCCGGACCGGGAAGCAGCCCGACACAGCGGCCAATCAGAGGGCTTATCCACCTCCCCACCACCGGGGATGGGAGGCAGTATTCATGTAAGACCAGACACAACACCGGCAGAGTTAGACAGTAGCAGCTCACTGGGTTAGACAGTAGTGGCTCACAGTGTTATACAGTCACAGTAGCGGCCCACAGGGTTAGACAGTAGCGGCCCACAGGGTTAGACAGTAGTGGCCCACAAGGTTAGACAGAAGTGGCCCACAGGGTTAGACAGTAGTGGCTCACTGGGTTAGACAGTAGTGGCTCACAGGGTTAGACAGTAGTGGCCCACAGGGTTAGACAGTAGTGGCTCACAGTGTTAGACAGTAGCGGCCCACAGGGTTAGACAGTAGCGGCCCACAGGGTTAGACAGTAGTGGCTCACTGGGTTAGACAGTAGTGGCCCACAGGGTTAGACAGTAGTGGCTCACAGGGTTAGACAGTAGTGGCCCACAGGGTTAGACAGTAGCGGCCCACAGGGTTAGACAGTAGTGGCTCACAGTAGTGGCTCACAGGGTTAGACAGTAGTGTCTCACAGTGTTAGACAGTAGTCGCTCACAGTGCTTACTGTTTGGCCATCAGAATTGGAACCTTTTGGCTGAGGGTTCGACTCCCGAACCCCGGGTACTATGTGGACGTGGTGTTTGACTGAACGGTAAACTGACTGCATCAATATCTCGGTCATCACCAACAACGCCCCCCCCGCCCCTCCCCCACCCTCTCGCCGGGTGGCCTGTCACCGGGTGACAGCGGGAGTGATAGAGGGGCTAATCCGCCCTGACAGCCTGTGAGAGCTAGCGCCGAATGACTCTACAAGCTAGCTAGCAGGGCTCAAAACAAGCTAGCTAGCAGGGCTAAAAACAAGCTAGCCAGAAGGGCTGAATACAAGCTAGCCAGAAGGGCTAAATACAAGCTAGCCAGCAGGTCGACACTACCCAGTACTCTAGGATACAAGCTAGCCAGCAGGGCTATGCTACAAGTTAGCCAGCAGGTCTATGCTTCAAGTCCCCACCCCTTCATGGAGGGGACCAATCCTGGTCTTTTGGGGGTTTGAGGTGTGAACCCCTCTGAGGAGGTCATTAAGGGGTACCACTGATTAGGTGGATGAAGCCTGTTGGGCTCTGACTGGATTATAACTGGTGGAGAACAGGAGAGATAGAGAGGAAGACTTGTGTATTATCTGTTTATATCTCCTGGTGAGAAGGACCTTGAGCTGCTCTTCACCACCAGGGAGAGGGGGGGGGGGGGGGGGGGAAGAGAAAGAGCGAGAGCGAAAGCGAGAGAGCGAAAGCGAGAGCGAAAGCGAGAGCGAGAGAGATTTGACTAATTTATAGAAACAATTGCACTCTATGGCTGTGTTTGTATTTGACTTTGTTCCTACTTTTAGTCTGGCTTCATCAGCTTTGTTAAAGTAACACACACACACAAAGACAAACTCCACACTGTAACTACAGTGTATATTGTTATAGGAGTCATTTTATACTGGACTTTTTAATACACCCTTAGTATTCCCTATTTGACTTTTTATCTTCCATGCCAATAAAGTTTTTTTTAATTGAATAACATTGCGAGAGATCCACCCTCTCTCTCATGACCTCTATCATCCATCCCCTCTCTCATGACCTCTATCATCCACCCCCTCTCACATGACCTCTATCATCCACCCCCTCTCACATGACCTCTATCATCCATCCCCTCTCACATGACCTCTATCATCCAACCCCTCTCATGACCTCTATCATCCAACCCCTCTCACATGACCTCTATCATCCATCCCCTCTCACATGACCTCTATCATCCATCCCCTCTCACATGACCTCTATCATCCACCCCCTCTCACATGACCTCTATCATCCAACCCCTCTCATGACCTCTATCATCCACCCCCTCTCACATGACCTCTATCATCCAACCCCTCTCACATGACCTCTATCATCCACCCCCTCTCACATGACCTCTATCATCCATCCCCTCTCACATGACCTCTATCATCCACCCCCTCATGACCTCTATCATCCAACCCCTCTCATGACCTCTATCATCCACCCCCTCATGACCTCTATCATCCATCCCCTCTCTCATGACCTCTATCATCCACCCCCTCTCACATGACCTCTATCATCCACCCCCTCTCATGACCTCTATCATCCAACCCCTCTCATGACCTCTATCATCCACCCCCTCATGACCTCTATCATCCACCCCCTCATGACCTCTACCACCCACCCCCTCTCTCATGACCTCCATTATCCACCCCCTCTCTCATGACCTCCATCATCCATCCCCTCTCATGACCTCTTCTCCAACCCCTCATGACCTCTATCATCCACCCCCTGTCACATGACCTCTGTCATACACCCCCTGTCACATGACCTCCCACATCCATTTAGACATTCGGATTGTGGGAAAATAAATGGCATGATAGAAATATGTATCCTGTTCAGATGATGAAATGAATATTAAAATGTGTATTTTCACGACGCCTCGGTCTACCTGCATATGGAAACGCCTGAGGTTAAGAACTCAGCCCGGATATATTCATATTATAATCCCGCTGCTGAAAAGAAAGACAGAAGGACTATACAGCCCGGTGAAGACAAGCTAACGATCTGTCTGTCTACCAACATCATCTATGTTTAGGGGTTCAATGGTCGATGAGTATGGGTCAAAGGGAGAACCAGAGGATCAGGTGAGCTCGGTCAGCTCAGTGGAGTCCATGTTGAGTAGATCTTATCCCCTGGCCCCATGTTGGGTCGTACCACTCGGTAAACTGGTTTCCCCACACCACTAACCAAGATGGCCGCTCTTGGGGAATACGGTTTCTGGAAACCCAGTCCGGAGCGCTTTCATTCTGACAGAGAAGTTTGGGAAGTGTGTAAAAGTAAGACCGTGTTGACACTTTCACAAACTCTCTTCCCCTTATATACCTGGACAACCGGAACTCAAATGATCCTCGCAATAGCCTGTCTGCACACCCCAGCCTTTATTTATCCCAATTACTGTTTGCTCCTGAACAGCTTAGCAAGCATTATCTGGTTCCTGCACGTGTAGATGGAAGGGGCTGAGGTGTCATTTGAGCTGATCCTAAAATAATTGCTGGCGCCAGATAGACAGGTTTAGACAGATAGACAGGTTTAGACAGATAGACAGGTACTCTGATGTCAGACACCGTAATAGCTCCAACAGACCGTGCAGAAGGAGATCACCAGAACAATAGGATTAGAAAGTACAGTTTAAAGTTTTAGGATTTTAATGATTTTATAATAGAAGGCCATATACAGCCTGAACACTGCAGTCACTGTAAGTTAGTTAAAGTAAGTTATAACTTGGGTCTAACTAGAACAAACTAAACATCAGAATTTATTTTTTAGCATTATCTATTTAATAATAATAATTACATTTGATCATAATATATCTTTTTATCAAATTATAAATGTCAAACTCTGGATTTAAAATGCCCAATATGAATAAGGCTATGATGACTATACTATCACTGGGACTGGAATAAAGACAAAAAGCCACGTAAGATCCACAATGTCTAATATTTTGAATTATTATTTTGAAGTCCATATGATTATTATCAAGATATCGAATTGGCATGGACCCGTAGGGCTTCCGTAGAGTCATGACGGGGGAGGAAGTGACATCATGTGCCGATGGTAAACAACACTACAGTAACGACCTACACCCGAACCAACCCGAGCAGGAGCAGAGAGCGCCTTCAGAATAAAAGCGCTGCAACCCTCTATGACTCCCCGCCGTGGGTGCACCCCCCCCCCCCAGTGAGCGGGGAAGTGAGCGGGAGTGACAGGGCTCGGCCCCCCCGAGCTCCTCACTGGACTCGTTACGCAAGACCCAGCCGGGAGGGTGGAGGAAGGGTGGAGGGAGGTGGAGAAGCTGAGGGGGGGTGGTGAGGCAGGGTGGAGGTGGAGAGGGAGGGTGGAGAGGGAGGGTGGAGGTGGAGAGGGAGGTGGAGAGGGAGGGTGGAGGTGGAGAGGGAGGGTGGAGGTGGAGAAGGAGGGTGGAGAGGGAGGGTGGAGGTGGAGAGGGAGGGTGGAGGTGGAGAAGGAGGGTGGAGGTGGAGAAGGAGGGTGGAGAGGGAGGGTGGAGAGGGAGGTGGAGAGGGAGGTGGAGAGGGAGGGTGGAGAGGGAGGTGGAGAGGGAGGGTGGAGGTGGAGAGGGAGGTGGAGAGGGAGGGTGGAGGTGGAGAGGGAGGGTGGAGAGGGAGGTGGAGAGGGAGGTGGAGAGGGAGGGTGGAGAGGGAGGTGGAGAGGGAGGGTGGAGGTGGAGAGGGAGGTGGAGAGGGAGGGTGGAGGTTGAGAGGGAGGGTGGAGGTGGAGAGGGAGGGTGGAGAGGGAGGTGGAGAGGGAGGTGGAGAGGGAGGGTGGAGGTGGAGAGGGAGGTGGAGAGGGAGGGTGGAGGTGGAGAGGGAGGGTGGAGAGGGAGGTGGAGAGGGAGGTGGAGAGGGAGGGTGGAGGTGGAGAGGGAGGGTGGAGAGGGAGGGTGGAGAGGGAGGGTGGAGGTGGAGAGGGAGGGTGGAGAGGGAGGGTGGAGAGGGAGGGTGGAGAGGGAGGGTGGAGGTGGAGAGGGAGGGTGGAGGTGGAGAGGGAGGGTGGAGAGGGAGGGTGGAGGTGGAGAGGGAGGGTGGAGAGGGAGGGTGGAGAGTGAGGGTGGAGAGGGAGGGTGGAGGTGGAGAGGGAGGTGGAGAGGGAGGGTGGAGGTGGAGAGGGAGGGGGAGGTGGAGAGGGAGGTTGGAGGTGGAGAGGGAGGGTGGAGAGGGAGGGTGGAGGTGGAGGAAGGGGGGAGGTGGAGAGGCAGGGGGAGGAAGGGTGGAGATGGAGGAAGGGTGGAGGTGGAGACCTAGACTTCTGAGGTGGTGACTTCTGAGACGTCAGCCTCCACCCGCTCAGATACTCCTCTAGTGACGTGGCACGCTGCTTCCAGGAGAGCCCAACCTCCTCCTAGAGTAGGAGCACACTGGTCACCCCCACCTCCTCCATGAGGACCGCAAGGGGACCAGGAGGACCGTGACATAACTCCTCCTCTGAGGAGCACACAGTGCCCTAGGGTAGGCACAGAACGCACCTCCTCCTGAGGAAGGAGAATAGAGTAGGAGCACATGACACCATCTCCTGAAGGACAACACGAAGGAGGAGTCGGGGGAGAGAGACCAGAGGGAGTCAGGAGAGAGACACCAGGAGGAGTCAGGAAAAGAGATACCAGGAGGAGTCGGGAGAGAGAGTCACCCGGAGGAGTCATGAGAGGACCTTCACACTGAGAACATGGCCCCCGTCTGCTGAGGCAGGTGGAGGTGTGGTCCTACCTCCTGCGGCCCTAGGCTACATCTCTTTACTCTCTCTCGCCACAAACAAACCAAAAGCCGTACAAAGAGAACGACCGGATTCCCGTCAGTCTGCCTGCTCCTGGCCGACTCCCAGCCCGAGGTGCTAGGAGGCCGTGGGAGAACAACACCGGGCAGCTCATCGCACGGTAACGGGAGACAAGGCCGCGGCTCAGAGCTACTGCAGAGATAAGACTACACAGCAGGACCTCTGGGTGTGTGTGTGTGTGTGTGTGTGTGTGTGTGTGTGTGTGTGTGTGTGTGTGTGTGTGTGTGTGTGTGTGTATGTGTGTGTGTGTGTGTGTGTGTGTGTGTGTGTGTGTGTGTGTGGTGTGTTTCGCTCTCAGCCAGCTGCACAGGATACATGTAAATCGTCTGACACGCTGAGCGCGCCTATTGGGTGATCCCCACCTGGCCTCAGCCCTGCTGCCCCTCATCCTGTTTGGCTATTGGCTCTGTGCTGCCAACGGCCCGCCTCCCACTCAGACTACACTGAGCAGCTGCTGTCTGGGAACTACCCTGTTTAACTGCCCCTGTTTGACACGTGGGCACTGGGCACGCACGCACACGCACACACACACACACACACACACACACACATGCTGCTGTTCCCAGGCCGGGAGATAGTGAGAGAGTGAGAGACAGAGAGAGAGAGTGGTGTAACCGCCGGGGTGTTACGTTGTGTATTACACCATTCAGAGGGTAAATCTATCTACTGAAAAAAATACTATTTCTTCCATTACACGCTAAATACATTTAGAATCAATATTATTATTTATACTGTAGATAATAATCTAATCCTGTGTGATGGATAGCTGTCATCTATGTGATGGAGAGATTAGATTACATCCATTTGATGGACAGGTGTCATCCACGTGACGGACAGGCGTCATCCATGTGACGGACAGGTGTCATCAATGTGACAGGTGGACAGACTAACCAGTAACAGAACAATACCACACTTTGCCATGTGTCCCATTAGCCAAACAAAGTAAACATCCGTTCCCAGCGGAGGTTAGTGAACATTGAGCGGCCTAAACTAACCACCTCAGAGACAGACCCTGGAGGAGAGGAGGAGGAGGGCAGGTGGAGGAGGGGGACAGGTGGAGGAGGACAGGTGGAGGAGGAGGAGGGCAGGTGGAGGAGGAGGTGAAGGAGGAGGACAGGAGGAGGAAGAGGGCAGATGGAGGAGGAGGAGGAGGTGGAGGAGGAGGAGGGCAGGTGGAGGAGGACAGGTGGTGGAGGAGGAGGGGGGCAGGTGGAGGAGGAGGACAGGTGGAGGAGGAGGGGGGCAGGTGGAGGAGGAGGAGGGCAGGTGGATGAGGAGGAGGGCAGGTGGAGGAGGAGGAGGGCAGGTGGAGGAGGAGGAGGGCAGGTGGAGGAGGAGGGCAGATGGAGGAGGACAGGTGGAGGAGGTGGAGGAGGTGGAGAAGGAGGTCAGGTGGAGGAGGAGGAGGGCAGGTGGAGGAGGAGGTGAAGGAGGAGGAGGAGGAGGTGGTGGAGGAGGAGGACAGGAGGAGGAGGAGGAGGAGGAGGAGGAGGAGGTGGAGGAGGAGGGCAGACGGAGGAGGTGAGATGCCATCATCACTTTCAATATATTTGACATCAGCAGCTTAAAGGCCATCAGATGAAAAACCCAACAGACAACCGACTAACCAGCTACTATGAACCCGGGAACATCACACTAACCAGCTAGTAGGAACACAGGAACATCACACTAACCAACAGCTACTAGGAACGCGGGAACATCACACTAACCAGCTACTCGGAACATCACACTAACCAGCTACTAGGAACACAGGAACACCCCAACTAACCAGCTACTAGGAACGCGGTAACATCCCACTAACCACTAGCTACTAGGAACCCAGGAACCCGCAGACCCGTCGGAACAGTGATAAGCCCGTTAGTTAGTGAACACAATCCACTAACTTAATTAACTCAGCTACACGTCGGAGCTCCGCGCGACCAGGACACGTCAACGCGGAAGTGGCTCACGCGCATTCAGCACAATAACAAACTCGGCGTCTGACCGGTCCCGCGCGGGGTCCGCCCGACTCACCTGGACTCTTGAGGTTGTACTGGTTCTCCATGGTCAGCGACGTCCCAGCTGCTAGTTAAGCACTAGTCGGAGCTAGCTAACGAGCTAAGCACTGTGAGCGTCACTGAGCCGCCGGTGGGTTTAAAGGTCCGCGGGAGAACCACCAGCCGTCGGTCTGACCGTGGGGGGCCGTCGGTCTGACCGTGGGGATGGGGATCGCCTGCTGCCGCCGTCCGGGGTCTCTGACCTGGAGTTTAGTCTCAAGTTCCTCTGATGGTCCGCCTGAGAGCTACGATACATATGGGTGACGTCACATGTAAAACGTAAACAGGAAGTGAAGGTCGCGGCATCACGGAGCAGGAGGAGCCATGCGTCACGGAGGAGGAGGAGCCACGCGCTACGGAGGAGCGCGAGCCGCTCGGACCCGGTCCACGGAGGATATCAAGGGATGAGATAAGGAGGAAGATGAGATTGGATGACAATGGGGAGTCAAATATTAATCACAGACTGGGATGTGGTTGCCATAGCAGCAACTACAGACTACAAACTTGAAGACTATGTTCTGCAGGAGGTCAATCTGTGTGATGTCATGAGATAGGCTACTCACTCACTGACCTTTCACCCCTGGTGCTGCTGGTGGGCATTCAACCCTCCACTCGATTAACTGAGAGTCTGGTGTCCTTATTAGTGTTGAGCTGCCACCCCCTGGACGATGTAATAACTCCACGTTATTATGACGACCTTTACGATCCAATCAATACACATTTGGAGAAAATAAAAAGAAATGTCGGGATATGTTAATATTTTCTATATAAGTTTTAAAAAATGTAATTGATTGAAATTGCCGTACAAAATACTCCATACCATCCGGCAAAATGTTCTTCATAAATGAATCAATCTGTTTTGAATCGGATTTTTTTAATATTATGTATTGACACAATCAATGTATTAGTCGAAATGTGAGCCGTCCTTGTTGTTAGTAAAATACATTCATTCATAAAATAAGCCAAACGCTTCTTGTAATTTAACAGTCTAACCACACGATGGCAACGTGAGCACATGTAATACACTGCTCATAACGACGCGCTAGGATAAAAATGGTTTATATGTTATTGTATACATTGCAAAAATATTTTTCAATTCTGAACTATTTGCATCCTAATTATTCCTGTTGTTTTAATATTTTACCCTGTATTACGTATTATGTTACCAGGTCTGTATTCTACTATAATCCACCATGGTTCTGTCTGTGTGTGTTGAAGGCCCCCCCAGTGTATTGGGTGGGGGGGGGGGGGGGGGGGGGGTTATTAATCTCCGATCCAGACCTGACAGTCTGTCCCTCATACATCACAGATCTATCGTACATCCATAAGATTCGGTGTCCTGTTTTCCCCCGACCGGTGAATGGGTGTCGCACCGTCACTATAGACGGAGTAATGAATCACCCGCCAAAGGCTGGAGGCTGTTTATACTGAGAGACGATCAACAAAGACGTAGAGGAGCGAGAGAGAGGGTTCAGTCAGGGTCGAGTTACCGTCGGACTCCGTACGGGGACACGAGGCGCTTCCAGAAGAGGAGGGAGGGCTCTCTGAGAGACGGCTGGAAGGAACCAATCAGAGGTCAGGACTGAAGGGTCCCCCTCACCCGGCTAGTGGGGGGGGGGGCCCAGTTAGGACCAGACCCACCCAGGACCAGACCCAGTTAGGACCAGACCCCGTCAGACCGTGGCCACGGATTAAATTCACGTGGGTCAGTCGAAACCGGGTTCCAGTACAGAGGGGCCGGTTTGGGGTCAGGACTGTCCAATCACAGGCCTTTCCGGGGAAGCCGCCTTCGTTAAACAGGGGCTGGATTGACTGTCGTCCTGCAGAATTACAGCGGGCCACACCTCCTAAAGGCTCTGGACACGCCCCCAAAGACGAGTGTTCAGTCAGGGGAGGGTCCTCCTGGCGTCATTCAGGCATCAGAGTGCACCGGTCTGGGTCTGGGTCTGGGTCTGGGTGTGTGAGAGAGAGAGAGAGAGAGAGAGAGAGAGAGAGAGAGAGAGAGAGAGAGAGAGAGAGAGAGAGAGAGAGAGAGAGAGAGAGAGAGAGAGAGAGAGAGAGAGAGAGAGAGAGAGAGAGAGAGAGAGAGGGAGGGAGGGAGGGAGGGAGAGAGAGAGAGAGAGAGAGAGAGAGAGAGAGAGAGAGAGAGAGAGAGAGAGAGAGAGAGAGAGAGAGAGAGAGAGAGAGAGAGAGAGAGAGAGAGAGAGAGAGAGAGAGAGAGAGAGAGAGAGAGAGAGAGAGGGAGGGAGGGAGGGAGGGAGAGAGAGAGAGAGAGAGAGAGAGAGAGAGAGAGAGAGAGAGAGGGAGAGAGAGAGAGAGAGAGAGAGAGAGAGAGAGAGAGAGAGAGAGAGAGAGAGAGAGAGAGAGAGAGAGAGAGAGAGAGAGAGAGAGAGAGAGAGAGAGAGAGTGTGTGTGTATGTGAACCTCACAAGAGGTCCTCATCGATCTGAACACGTCACACGTTCAACCGCTCTCCGATGGTTTCACTCTTTGTATTCTGAGCGGAATGCGAGGCACTATTTAAAGACGGACCTGTTGTCTTCTCTCCATTGTCCCGCTGAAATCAACCCCGGGCTCGGGATCTTATTCTGGTGGGAATCGTGCTCGTAACCTGTCCATGCCGTGACTCACGCCTCGGTCCGCCCCGGGTCCTGATCCAAGTCCTGGGGAGATCTGGGCCTTCGGCAGCTGAAGAGGAGAGGGTGAGGGACACCCCCATCTCCCCCAACTCTCTCACCTAGAGAGAGAGTGAGAGAGTGAGAGAGTGAGAGTGAGAGTGAGAGAGCCAGAGACAGAGACAGAGACAGAGACAGAGAGAGAGACAGGGAGTGAGAGGGGGAGTGAGAGAGACAGAGACAGAGACGGAGAGGGAGAGAGATGGTGAATACTGTCATGGTGTTGCAGGATTTCTCCACTAATCACAGACGTGTTACAGACCGAGCCGGCCTAATTAGCCCAGGGCTGCGTGCCCAGAAACACAACCTCAACAAGTCAAACAATGGGGGATAACGGTGGACTCAGTGTAACCTCCGCGTGTGTTGACGGCTGGAAACCAGACCCAGAGAGAGACCCAGAGACCAGACCCAGAGAGAGACCAGACCCAGAGACCAGACCCATAGACCAGAGACCAGAACCAGAGAGAGACCAGACCCAGAGAGAGACCCAGAGAGAGACCAGACCCAGAGAGAGACCAAACCCAGAGACCAGAGACCAGACCCAGAGACCAGAGACCAGACGCAGAGAGAGACCAGACCCAGAGAGAGACCAGACCCAGAGAGAGACCAGACCCAGAGAGAGACCAGACCCAGAGAGAGACAAGACCCAGAGAGAGAACAGACCCAGAGCGGGACCAGACCCAGAGACCAGACCCAGAGAGAGACCAGACCCAGAGAGAGACCCAGAGACCAGAGACAAGACCCAGAGAGAGACAAGACCCAGAGAGGGACCAGACCCAGTGAGAGACCAGACCCAGGGAGAGACCAGACCCAGAGAGAGACCTAGAGACCAGAGACAAGACCCAGAGAGAGACCAGACCCAGAGAGGGACCCGACCCAGAGAGAGACCAGCTCCCAGAGACCAGATACCAGACCCAGAGAGTGACCATTAATAGTGTGGCAGTATGTCAGACCCAGAGAGACAAACTATATTTACATCTCTCCGAGTGGCCTAGGTCCCTCCCACACTGTGTCCTGGTCCTCACCACAGGCACACCTGGACCCAGTAGACCCAGTAGAACCAGTAGACCCAGTAGACCCGTCCCCCTGCAGAGAGGATGAGAAGTTGGTTCCTAAAGGTCAACAACTCTGGATGGGTTGAACAGCCTTGCTGAAGAGTCGGGGCAGCGGGGGGAGAGGGGCGGAGCCGGGGAGAGAGAGGGGCGGAGCCTGGGGGAGAGGGAGGCGGACCCGGGGAGAGAGGGGCGGCTCCAGTGAGAGGGGGCGGACCGGTGAGGGAGGGGGGGGCGGAGCCGGGGGGGAGGGAGAGTGGCGGAGCCGGGGGGAGAGGGGCGGAGCCGGGGAGAGAAGGAGAGAGGGGGGAGAGAGGGGCGGAGCCGGGGAGAGAGAGAGGCGGGCAAGGGGAGAGTTGGACCCTCCGCCTGCGTCGCTTCCCCGTAATGACAGCCCGTCACTGCGGCCATTCACATGCAAATCAGCGCTTCGGGGGGCGGCGGGGAGAGGCTGGACCCGCCTGGACCAGCCTGCCTCACGGACCACAGGGGACTCCGGCGGCCGGAGTGAACGCAGGACTTTCAGCTCTCCTGATCTCCAAATCGATCGTGGGGATTGTACTGTTCTCGGTCCGTCTGTGATTAAACCCCCATCAGCTGCCGTGTGAAGTTGGCCCGTTCTCCGGTTCCCGGTAAGACTGAGTTCAGATCATTAACTTTTTGATTTGGTTAATTTCCTGGGTTTGAACGTGTTTCTTACTGCGCACACGGAGTTCACTCTCCACGAAGGCGTGGATCTGTTGAACCTGTTCGGCGCAGTCCTGCAGGGTACAGGCGCACTTTAAAGACAAGGTCCCGGACTCACTAAACCAGGTCTTGGCTCACTTGACCAGGTCCCGGACACACTAGACCAGGGGAAGCTTCGAGCAGAGTCCCAACTAAAGCTTCTCCAAGTTCTCTGCTCTCCAGAGAAAGGTAGACGAGGCTGTAGCGGAGAAATCTTCAGAACTAAACCTTCAGATAGTTACAACTGAAGGGACATTCCCGAGTCAATTAGCCCGGAGGCTTTAGTCATAGGTCCGCCGATAGCTGGACTAATTAAGCTCTATATAATTATAATTTTATTATTAAGCATTAGCAACATAAGCCTCCAGATATTGACATTATGCCCCTAAAGTCATTCATATGTTATATAGTCCTCTATATAAGCCTGTATTATGGTCACCATATGAACCATTTGTGTTTCAATGAATCAATATCCTCCATCATTGTACTTTACTTTAACATGTTTTACATCAACATAGCTCTAATACTGAGTGAACTCTATGGGGGTTCTGTCCATCGCTTGGATGTGGACTACGCGACGTGATGACGTGATGAAATGACCGCCTGTCCGTCTGCTCGCGTCCCCTGGGAGCGGATTAGCGCGCGTCAGAGCGCACCAGGTGTGTAAGGGCGTGTAACACAATCACACTAACGAGCCCTGATTGGTCCCTCAGTCCCATGGGGGGGAGAGGGGGGGGATATGATGAGCTCTAATGGTCAGTCTCGGGGGGGGGGGGCGTCAGATGGCGATGCGTGTGTCAGGGAAAGTCCTGCTTCTCAACATGTTCTCATGTGCGTTTTGAAAGGGCCTGATTAATTATTGATAACGACAATAATCTGGGGCGGGTGGAAGCTGATCACGCAGGCACTCAGGAAACGATCGACCAGATTTAGGGGGGGGGGGGGGAGGGGGCGGACCCGGTGGGTAACTACAAACTCGATGCCTGACTTGCATAACATTTTAATATCAAATGCTGATTTAAATGTCCCGGCAACAGGTGTGGTATTAAGATACATCATCTGAACCAATAGTGTAACTAACATCCCTCTCTCTCCGCAGCATGCTACTCATACTTCTCTTCATCACTCTTCGCCTCTTTATCTTTTAACTCTTTAACGGATGTAGCAGACAGTTGTTAATCTCTTCTGCGGCAGCGTCTGGGAGTGTTCAAGTGTTTGAGTGGCGGAGGATTGACACCCTGGGTGGTGCTGCTGCTGGTGGTGGTGGTGTAGTCGGGGGTGGGGCTGGTTCCTATTGTAATGCCTTGGTAGCAGCAGGGGGTGTGGGGGTGGAGGCTCTGGCCTGCGTGGGTCACCCATTGAGCGGGCTAATGGCGGGTGATTATGGGTGCTGTGCAGGTCCAGCCTTCTGACGCTGACGGTGGAGGTGAATAAAACAAGCTGCGTTCTGGAAGCCTTATTCTGTCAGCTCTGACTGTTGAGAGCGCCTGACTGCTAATCCCGTACACTAAGGCACTGATGTAAACAAACACACACAAACACACACACGCACAGTGCACACACTAGCACACACATACACATGCACAAACACACTAAGCACCCAAACATGCACACACATTCCGACACATTCCGACACACACACACACACACACACACACACACACACACACACACACACACACACACACACACACACACACACACACACACACACACACACACACACACACACACACACACACACACTCTCAAGGGGCGGCGGCCAGCGGTCAGTGAAGGGTTGGTTTCATGCCTTGCTCCTAGACACTTGTTCAGGAGGGGTTCTGAACCTTCACTCCACTCCAGATACTGAAGCTTAGCTAAAGGTAGACCCAGGCCTCGTCTTCACTGATACAGGTAGTTCTGAAAACACCATTCCCCCGCCTTTTAGTAGTTATGGGGTGATATCATTGCCTTCCCTGGCCTCTGATTGGCTTATAGTGGGCTGATGTAAACCGTTGGACAGTTGAGTGTCAGTGAAAGAGAGATGACAGCTGATGATCTAGAGGCTGAGGCAGGTGTGTGACAGACTGAGGAGGTCCGTGACCGACTGAGGAGGTCCGTGACCGACTGAGGAGGTCCGTGACCGACTGAGGAGGTCCGTGACCGACTGAGGAGGTCCGTGACCGACTGAGGAGGTCCGTGACAGACTGAGGAGGTCCGTGACCGACTGAGGAGGTCCGTGACCGACTGAGGAGCTCCGTGACAGACTGAGGAGGTCCGTGACCGACTGAGGAGGTCCGTGACCGACTGAGGAGGTCCGTGACCGACTGAGGAGGTCCGTGACCGACTGAGGAGCTCTGTGACCGACTGAGGAGGTCTGTGACCGACTGAGGAGGTCCGTGACCGACTGAGGAGGTCCGTGACCGACTGAGGAGGTCCGTGACCGACTGAGGAGCTCCGTGACAGACTCAAGCAGGTCTGAGGCGGCTGTCCCTCACGAGAAAGACTCCAGGACCTCTCCGTTGGGGTGAACTGCGTATCGTGTTTCAATATCAGAGCAACCCGGAGACAAAGTCCTTCTGTGTTGGATTCTAGTCTAAATAATTCCCTTCCCTGTACCGAGTCGGATCACTTCTTATTGTGTGGAAGAAGAAACTGTCTTATCAGATGTCAACAAAACTAGATCATCCAGAAGATTCTCTTTTCAGCAGGCCGTGGTTTGGCTGGGATCCACTGCCTACTTCACAGAGAGTTTCAGTCAGTGTTTCACCGTTAAAATCGCTGTGCGGGCCTCAATCTCACAGGACATATGTCCTGTTAGAGGGGAGAGGAGGGCTGGGGAGAATGGGAGCCTTCAGACCTTCATGCGGTCTGACAGCCCTCCCACATCTCAACGCCTCACAACAAAAGACATGATCGTATCAAGTAGTGTTTGTTGTGCTCTTTCCCATTCGGAGCGGGGATGGGATTAAGTATCAACCCCGCAAACTAGCGATCCCTGAAAGAGAGCCGGATCAGCCCGGGTCGGACCGGTTTAATCTGCTCTCTCTCTGGACCTCCTTCAGCTAACAGTCTGGAGGCAGAAGAAGAGAGAGTGACAACAGTGGCAAGAAGACTTACACAGAGAGAGAGAGAGAGAGAGAGAGAGAGAGAGAGAGAGAGAGAGAGAGAGAGAGAGAGAGAGAGAGAGAGAGAGAGAGAGAGAGAGAGAGAGAGAGAGAGAGAGAGAGAGAGAGAGAGAAACCCCCACCCACCCCTCTTACTTATTGTCTGTTGTACATCCTGGCACATTATGTACACACTTACAGCATGTTGTATTTATAGTACTTAGTTATGTATCATCTTACCCTAATTATCTTTGCCTATACAGGGAATGGGTTAAACTAGTTATTGTTGTTGTTTATGTGTTCGGCTCTTGGTTCTATGATTCATCATCACTGTAACCACACAGCCATATATTGTTGTTTCACCTTCTTCTGACAAATGTATTTATTGTAAGTCTCTTTAGATAAAAGTGTCCAAATGCCCTGAATGTGACTGTCAATGTAAAGGCGCGGTGTGAGGATCTAGTCGTGGCCTCGAGCAGCGATCCCCCTGATCAGAGTGAGCCGTCTGCCCGCTGGGACGAGGGAGCAGAACGGGTCGGGAAGGCTCAGGTCTTCAGTGGTCCAGCGTTGAAGTGCTTTGACTCTGTGAAGTGAGTGCTCATCTGTGTGTGAGCTGTGTGTTCTCTCCTGGCCCTCTGGTGCTTTCTGCTCCATTATGGGATGGCACATCTGTCCACACAGAACCCACACTGGGGAAAAGTGGGTTTGAACAGAAAACGTTTTAGATGGAGCTCAGTGGAGCGGCAGAGGACATTCAGAACAGCGTTATGCAACCCGTTCGTTCGGCCCAGTTTCTACCTCTTCTGCAGATGGTACAGTATGATGGGGTGAGGTCAGCGGCTCAGGCATCTGTTATCTTACCGGGCAGACTGACACCTCAGCCCCGTCTCTGAGCTGAACTCTGGATACCCAGAGTTCAGCTCAGAGACGGGGCTGAGGTTTTCCAGTCCTTCCTGATTTAGGAGGGCAGCATTCTTCCCATTCTTCCCATCAGGTGTTGCAGAGATTCTCCTGAACCTCCCAGCCGCCCTCTCTCTCAGCCCGTCTTAGACAGAGTGCATTGTGGGAAGGTAACGATCGCTGTCCTGTCGGAGGAGTCGACAGGCACGGGGTCGTTCAGGGAGGAGCTGAAAGAGGAAACCGGGGAGGAAATGGAGTACCTGAGACGGGGTCAGGGTTCAGAGGTCAGGGGTCGTGGCAATACTGTGGGATCATCAGAGTGGTCTGACTGGTTAGTTTGACCTCTGCGTGACCCTGGGACGGCCCCCAGGGCGCTGTGATGAGGTTGTTAAACACAAGGGCCCCTCCCATGAGGGCCCCTCCCACACTCTTACAAGCTGTGGCCCCCTTCCTGACATTCCAACATGTCCGCCCTGCCCGCCCTGATGGGGGGAAGACATGTTATATTATATATAACATGCCTTCCATGTTTTCCAGCCTTTCTGTTGATAATAACCAGTCCTGGGGGGCCTCTCCTCTGGGGGCCCCTCTAAATCCTGAGGGGGGGGGGGGCTGGCACTGCCTCTTATTATCCTAAGTTAGAGTTCCTGAAAGTTCGCACAAAAGCCTGGTTGCCTAGCTGCCACCGAGAGGCATAGCTCTGCCAAGTGTGTGTGTGTGTGTGTGTGTGTGTGTGTGTGTGTGTGTGTGTGTGTGTGTGTGTGTGTGTGTGTGTGTGTGTGTGTGTGTGTGTGTGTGAGTGAATAGAACAGGAGATTCCAGAGGAATGCAGAGAGGGAGAGACTCTTCTTCTTGATCTTATTCAAATCCCCACCGGCAAGATGGACTCATTCAAATACTACCACAGTAGCACCTTTTCAGAGAGAGAGGGAGAAGAGAGAGGGAGAAGAGTGAGGGAGGGAGAGGGAGAGGGAGGGAAAGAGGGAGAGGTAGGGAGAGAGAGAGAGAGAGAGAGAGGGAGTGATAGAATAGAAACAACAGAATCCAGAACATCTCAGAATCTGAACAAAACCGATTCAAGCAAATTGTCAAGAACTTAGTAATTTAGTTATTTTTATAATCGTGGTTCTCAGTGAGCACAGCTGGTCTACGACCACTCTCTGCCACCTTGGAGGTGAACACTGGGTTCTGAGTTGTAGAACTGATCAACGCCACGACTCACGTTAACCAACTGTAACATTTCCCTCCTCTCAGGCCAGAGCATGAATTAGCATACTTCAGTCAAAGTCCATTTCCCCGTAACGCCCTGGCCGGTCCCCGATCCCCCCCCCGCTCTCCGAGAGGAGGGGAACCACGCTAGCAGCTAATCTAATCCTCTTCACGGCCCATTTAGCCGGCGTAGCGTTAGCGGGCTAGTTCGGAGGCTAGCTTGGTGGGGGTGAGGGCGTGAGCGCACCGGGTTAAGTTACGCTGTTTAGCCGTAAGAAGGAATTAAACGCTGACTGGATCTGGTTCCCGCCGGATGGTGATAATCCGGACCAAGTATGGGATGAGACGCGGGGAACACCCGGTTAGACCCGGTTAGACTCGGTTAGAGCCGGTTAGACCCAGTTAGATTCGGTAAGAACCGGTTAGACCCGGTTAGACCCGGTTAGACCCGGTTAGACCCGGTTAGACTCGGTAAGAACCGGTTAGACCCGGTTAGACCCGGTTAGACCCAGTTAGACCCAGTTAGACCCAGTTAGACCCGGTTTAGGGCAGATCCTAAGCGGAGAGGAATCTCAAATCACAGAGTTACCAATATTCAACCTCTCTCTCGTTATCTCGCTCACTCACTCGCTCACTCACTCGCTCACTCTCTCGCTCACTCTCTCGCTCACTCTCAGGTAGGGGCCAGGTGTGTTGGACTCACTAGCATTCATCAGCCCCCCTGGGAGGTTGCTGTTCCTTGATAGCACCCCTGGAAACACTTCCAGAACACGGCACATTCTAGAACACTGATTCTAGGTCGATCGATTCTAGGACACAACAGATTCTACAACACAGGTTCTTTCAAAAGTCTGTCTGTGTGCACGGTTTTCGTTGATAAGACACGACCGTAAGAGCACTCCTTCTTAAAGAGCGATGCCTTTCCTCGAGGGGGAAGCCACTGTTTCATGTTCGGCTAACGTTTAGCTAACGCTAATTAGCCCAACCGTCTCTCTGTGGGCGCTAACGGCGGTACACAGTTTAGTGCTCGTAGCGCGCGCCAAGCGCCGAGACGTTGGCAGTGAGAGGGCCGTCGTCTGCCGGTCGGTGTCACAGAGACTTCAGTCAGAGACTCCTGTAGGAACTCACCCCCGGGCCGCCACGCCGCCGCCGCCACCGTCGTAAATCCTTCGCTTAACGCCGCGAAGCCTGGAGGGAAAACACACTACCCACCATGAGGGGGGAGAGGGGGGGGGAGGGAGAGGGGAAGAGGGGGGAGAGAGGGGAGAGAGGGGGTGAAAGGTGAGAGGAGAGGGGAGAGAGAGGGGAGAGAGGGGATGAGAGAGGGGAGAGAAGGGGTGAGAGGAAAGGGGAGAGAGAGGTGGGAGAGGAGAAGGAGAAGGACAGAGGAGAGAGGAGAGAGGGAGGGGAGAGAGAGGAGAGAGAGGAGAAGGAGAAGGAGAGAGGAGGGGAGAGAGGGGAGAGAGAGGAGAAGGAGAAGGAGAGAGGAGGGGAGAGAGGGGAGATGAGAGGGGAGGCCCAGTTGAAGATATTCAGGAGGTTTTACTGTCTATCCCCTACCTGCCACTTAATGACGCGTCTCTGAACTCACCGCAAATCGCGTAAAAACAACAAATATCTTCTGGTTATGAAAGTTTTGTGATATAAATAATACATTTAGTATGTAATTGAATTCAGTGAACATTTGCACACGGTAACGTATTGATGTGACAAACAGAGTTAGGATCACAACGGCAATCTCTTTATCTAAAATACACATTTCAGCAAGCACCTGGGCCAACACACACACACACACACACACACACACACACACACCTCCTGTCAGTAGTTCGAGCCAGCCCTCTGCGGTCTTACTGCCAAAGTACTTCAGGTGTTTAGAAGCAATTACTGGTGATCCGGAGGACTGTGGGATTACTACTGCGTGTCTCCGGTCTCTGTGTGGCAGCACAGCCTAATGTGAGTTCAATCGTTCTTTCTGTAAACACTGTTCCAACAGGACGCAGCCGCTGGGTTCCAGTCCCACTTTGGGTTTCAGACCGTCTCTTCCCTTCTGTTATTAAGGGCTTGTGACCCCTTCGCTCGGCCCTGCTCTGACCTTTCACCCCCAGCTGGTCAGCCTGTCTGTAAACTGGCAATAGAGGGTGATGTCATCATATACCCCCCCCCCCTCATTTCCTGTTTGCCTGACTAACCCCCCGCTCACGTTGACTCTCTCCCTCCATCATGTGCTTCCTGTCTCCTTCTGCTGCAGGTGGAGAGAGCAAGAGAGAGAGAGAGAGAGAGAGAGAGAGCGAGCAAGAGAGAGAGAGAGAGCGAGAGAGATAGAGAGTGAGAGTGAGAGTGAGAGTGAGAGAGAGTGAGTGAGTGAGTGAGTGAGAGAGAGAGAGATAGAGCGAGCAAGAGAGAGAGAGAGAGAGAGAGAGAGAGAGAGAGAGAGAGAGAGAGAGAGAGAGAGAGAGAGCAAGAGAGAGAGAGAGAGAGAGAGAGAGAGAGAGAGAGAGAGAGAGAGAGAGAGAGAGAGAGAGAGAGAGAGAGAGAGAGCAAGAGAGAGAGAGAGAGAGAGAGAGAGAGAGAGAGAGAGAGAGAGAGAGAGCAAGAGAGAGAGAGAGAGAGAGAGAGAGAGAGAGAGAGAGAGAGAGAGAGAGAGTGAGAGTGAGAGAGAGAGAGAGCAAGAGAGCAAGAGAGAGAGAGAGAGAGAGAGAGAGAGAGCCAGTACGAGGGCGAGAGAGGATACAGAGGGAGAAGACTTGTGTTTCCACACCCAGACCCTAACCGACAGCAGCACCACTCGGTCCGTCATGAGGTAACCGCATCCTACCC
>NC_044068.1:2661501-2737116 GCF_902167405.1 Gadus morhua
TAGCACGGGGCTAACGCAGACAGACAGACAGAAACCCACCCTGCCCTGATGAGGCTGTAACAGTAATCCCTTAATAAGTGTGTGTGATGATGCGTGAGGTTTTGATGCGTAATGCACGACGTGTTGCTACAGGCGGGCCAGACGGCGCTGGATCAGGCCCGAGAGAACAACAACCCAGAGGTGGCCCTCCTGCTGACCAAGGCCCCCCAGGTAATCATAACTTCCCGTAACATAACATAACATAATATAACCTTGTGTAACTCAATGTAACATAACCTGGCTTAACGTAACCTTCCATAGCGTAAACTAATCGAACATAAAATAGCGCAACATGAGGAACATCGTGTAACATAAGATAGTGTAGCGTTACATAGCGTAACATAACGTAGCGTAGCACAATTAACCTGACGTAGCACAGCATAACGTAACGCAATCTAGTGTAACGTAGTTTAACTTAGGGTAACCTTATGTAACATAGCGTAACGTAGAGTAATCTAGCCTAACGTAGCTTAACGAAGCGTAACCTAACGTAGCGTAACCTTATGTAACCTAGCGTAACCTAGCGTAACCTAGCCTGTCCCTCCCTCCAGGTGCAGCGGTTCGCCCGGGGGAGGAGCGTGAGGAAGAGGAGGGAGCGGCTGAAGGCGGAGGGCCGTGCCCAGTCCGTCCCCAGGGACCAGATGCTACCTAGCAAGGTTAGCATCTAAAGCTAACTACCGTCACCGCAGCTCAACCGAATCAAACATAGCCAGGAGAGGCAATGGTTAAATACTGCTACACCAACTCAATGATTAGCTCGAGCTATCAGCCGACAACGATTCATAGTATTTAACCCTAACCCTAGCCCTGAACGATCTTTACCACGATCCAATAGGACAGCGCCTCGGCCGCAGACACCCACAGCAGCGACCACGTTGGCTGGAAGGACGCAGAGCCCGCCCAATCGAACACCAAGAGGTCCATCAACAGGACGCAAAAGGAGAAGGTGAATGAGTGATTCATTCATAACAGTTAACCATTAATCCTGGACTTACTAGACCCCAACCTGACTACTATGGTCTGGGAAATGTGTTGAGCGTGTACAGTATATTGTGTAGCTTGTATGTTCTGTAGCTCGTATGTGTGTAGCTGGTCTGTTGTGTAGTTGTATTTTCAGAGTGCGAGTTGTGTGGCATGTGTTGATTTGTAGTGTTAGCGTAGCGTGTTTTAGTCTGACTCCGGTTTGTTCCGGTTCCAGCCGTTTTGTTTGAGTCTCACTCCGGTTTGTTCCGGTTCCAGCCCTCGCTGTCGGACCCCCCCCGCCGTCTGGAGACGCGTCTCGGGGAGTCGGCCCAGCGGAGGCGGAGCAAACAGCAGGGGGGCTCCCCTCATTCGCCGCTGCCCCCCCACAACTATAAAGCCTACCAGCTGTACACGCTGTACCGCGGCCGCGACGGCAAGGTCATGCAGGTATGGTCAAGGTCATACTGGTAGGGTCAAGGTCATACAGATGGGGTCAAGGTCATGCAGGTAGGGGAAGATAGGTTCAAGGTCATGCAGGTAGGGGGCAGCTAGGGTCAAGGTCAGCGAGCGAGGGATATGCAGCAAGGGCCAGGCAACGAGGGCCAGGCAACGAGAGCCAGGGGAAACAGGGGAGGGGGAAAACGGAAACTGAGCCACAGCTAGGACGGAACTGGGCGCTACTTCCTGTCTGGCGTTGACCTCCGCCCCGGTACTTCCTGCATGCCAAGGCCCCTCTGAACGGCTGCCGCTGCGAGCCGCTGATCAGCAAGCTGGAGAACCAGCTAGAGGCGACCAAGGAGGAGGTGAGGACGGAGATCCAGACGGTGCAGGAGCTCATGAACACCAAGTTGGGCCAGATGGAGAGAACCAGCCAGCAGCAGGTACACAACTAGAGACACACACACAGGTACACAACTAGAGACACACATAGGTACACAACTAGAGGCACAGCCAGCAGCAGGTTAACAACTAGAGACACACAAGTACACAACCTAGAGCCAGCAGCTGGTAAACAACTACAGACACACACAGATACACAATCAGAGCCAGCAGCAGGTACACAACTAGAGACAAACGCACAACACACATGCACAACTAGAGACAACAGACCCACAACAGATACATGGCTAGATCCTGGCACACAACACTACACTCTTAACCCTGAAACAAACAATGGACCATAAAATACACCCTGACCTTTGACCCCTGACCCTTGACCCGTGTCTTGTTCTGGTCCTCAGAACCGAGCGCTGGACAAGCTGACGGTGGAGCGCGTGGCGGCGGAGAGGTCAGAGTGCATCCAGAGGATCGAACAGCGGGCCCAGCAGGAGAAACAGGAGGCCACCAAGAGACAGGTGGGAGCCACTGGGTCACCTACTGTCTAACCCCTACCTGCTCCTTAATGACCTGTCTGTACTGTCTATCCCCTACTGCTCCTCAATGACATGTCTCTGTACTGTCTAACCCCTACTGCTCCTCAATGACCTGTCTCTGTACTGTCTTACCCCTACCTGCGCCTTAATGACCTGTCTCTGTACTGTCTAACTCCTACCTGCTCCTTAATGACCTGTCTCTGTACTGTCTAACCCCTACCTACTCCTTAATGACCTGTCTCTGTACTGTCTAACCCCTACCTGCTCCTTAATGACCTGTCTCTGTACTGTCTTACCCTACCTGCTCCTTAATGACCTGTCTCTGTACTGTCTAACCCCTACCTGCTCCTTAATGACCTGTCTCTGTACTGTCTAACCCCTACCTGCTCCTTAATGACCGGTCTCTGTACTGTCTAACCCCTACCTGCTCCTTAATGACCGGTCTCTGTACTGTCTAACCCCTACCTGCTCCATAACGACCTGTCTCTGTACTGTCTAACCCCTACCTGCTCCTTAATGACCGGTCTCTGTACTGTCTAACCCCTACCTGCTGCTTAATGACCTGTCTCTGTACCGTCTAACCCCTACTGCTCCTCAATGACCTGTCTCTGTACCGTCTAGCCCCTACCTGCTCCTTAATGACCTGTCTCTGTACTGTCTAGCCCCTACCTGCTCCTTAATGACCTGTCTCTGTACTGTCTAACCCCTACCTGCTCCTTAATGACCTGTCTCTGTACTGTCTAACTCCTACCTGCTCCTTAATGACCTGTCTCTGTATTCTCTAACCCCTACCTGCTCCTTAACGACCTGTCTCTGGACTGTCTAACCCCTACCTGCTCCTTAATGACCGGTCTCTGTACTGTCTAACCCCTACCTGCTCCTTAACGACCTGTCTCTGGACTGTCTAACCCCTACCTGCTCCTTAACGACCTGTCTCTGGACTGTCTAACCCCTACCTGCTCCTTAACGACCTGTCTCTGTACTGTCTAACCCCTATCTGCTCCTTAATGACCTGTCTCTGTACTCTCTAACCCCTACCTTCTCCTTAACGACCTGTCTCTGTACTGTATAACCCCTAACTGCTCCTTAACGACCTGTCTCTGTACTGTCTAACCCCTACCTGCTCCTCAATGACCTGTCTCTGTACTGTCTAACCCCAGGGGTCGGTGGTGGGGGAGCTGAAGAGTTGGTGTCTCTCTAAGCTCCACCTGATGGAGCTCCGACTTGGGGGGGACCAGCGCTCCCCGACCCCCCTGCGCCGCTCCACCTCCCTGACGGAGGGGCTGACCCTGACCCCCAGCCCGGGCCCCCGGGATCCTGAGGACCCGGAGCGCGGTCCAGGGGCCGGCGGGGCCCCCAGCCACTACTTTGTGGTCCACGCTGACAGCTCCCCAGGTACCTGACGACCCAGGGCCCGCCAGGACCCCCTAGGACCCCGTACGACCCGCTAGGACCCCCTACAACCCGCCAGGACCCCTAGAACCGGCTAGGACCCCCTAGGACCCCGTACGACCCGCTAGGACCCCCTACAACCCGCCAGGACCCCTAGAACCGGCTAGGACCCCCTACGACCCCGTACAACCCGCTAGGACCACTTTAGCTTCAGTTTATCCAAAACATAATGGAACGGATGTCCAGTTAAAATGGGATTTCTTTTTTTTAAGACTACCAATCATTTCATACTGAACATGAAATGACGTCATACTCTTTAGAAATACTTCCATGGTCTACTGCAAATCTGATTTTGAAACACTTCTACAAACTTTCTATCGACACGTTAAATTAGTGATTAAGTGTTTAATCTAAGTAATGCAATATTAATGCAGCTCTGCTCCACTAGAGGGAGAGAAGCAGCGTGACGCGGCCGTGAGTCCCGTGGTGCGACCGAAGGAGCGGCCGGCAGCACCCTCTGCTGACCCCCGCAGGCCGCAGCCGGGACTGCAGGACGTGGAGGCCACGGAGGACGGAGCAGGCAGGAGGGGAGGTACTTATAGCACAGAGACGTGACTACAAATAAACAAACGTGTATAGAACATAAACATGGTTACGGGTCTCTAACCCAGCGTTTTGAGGCAGAAGAAGTAAAGTAAGGCTAAACCTTTCTTCACCATTCCTAATGGCCTGCCCGGCTGTCACACCGCAACTCATAACCGTGATTCTTATTCGTTAATTGACTGATTAACGTTCCACACCTAGTCACTCGTTAAACACCGCGGTTAACTTCAGGACAGCAGAGACCAAAGAGAGAACCGGGACAGTCTGGACCGGTTCAGTCTGGACCGGGTCAGGTCTGGACCATGTTTGGCATGGACCGGCTCTGTCTGGACTGGGTCGGGTCTGATCCAGGTCAGGTCTGATCCTGGTCGGGACTGAACCGGGTCTTCGTGTTCCCCCAGAAGGGGGGTCCCAGGGCTGGAGGAGGCGTGGGGGGGGCAGCAGGGCCAGCAGCCTCTCCCCCAGCACGGAGCGCCGCTTCAGCACCAGACCGGACCGCCGGGACCCGGACCGCCGGGACCCGGACCGCCGGGATCCGGACCGTCGAGACCCGGACCGCCGGGACCCCGACCGCCTCGGCCGGGACCACAAGACCAAGACCCACAGGAGGACCTCCCACGGCAGGACCAGGTCCAAGGGCGCCGCGTCGGGACCCCCCTCCGCCCCGGCACCCGGCCCCAGAGACCTGCAGACCCTGGAGGTGTTTGGGGCCCCGGGCGGCGGCGGCGGCGGGCCCACGGGCGGCGGCGGGGCCCCCGGCGGCTGCGGCGGCGGGCCCCCGGGCTGGGAGCAGGAGCGGGAGGGGATGCACGCGCTGGAGGTGAGCCAGCTGTTCTTCGAGGCGGTGTCGGGCCAGATGGAGCGCTGGTACGAGAGGAAGGTGGAGGAGGCGCGGCGGCTGGGCGACCGGCGGGCGGAGGCCGACCGCGCCGCGCTCACGGAGCGCATCGGCGTCCTGGAGGACGAGCTCAGGCTGCTACGGACCCCCGGGGGCGGGGAGCAGGGGTAGCACGCTAGCGCTGGCTCACACACTCTGTTAGGGCTGGCATTGATGTTGACACACACACACCCACACACACACACAGGACGTGTGAGAGTAAAACTGCAGTAAAGGCCACACCCTCTTTCTCAGTCTCTGATTGGAGGACTTCGCTGCAGGCGGGCTCACTTTGCCATTGAAGCTCCCAGGGGGGCCAATCAGAACTCCCCAGAGGCAGTGCCTCTTCTCACTAAATCCTGGACCACGCGTGTGTGAACTTAGTAGTTCTGGCGGGCTCTGAGCGCAGCCCGACGGACGGAACGCGTGGCCAGGGGCTGCGATCCAGAAGGTTCCCACCTGTTGTAGGTAGTGGGTCCATATACCGGCTCCTCTTGGTAGTTTTCCGGCAGCTTCAATCAGGTTCTACTGTTCATCTTATCAAGGGCAATAAAGATGGAGAGGGAAGCGCTCTCTTCCACACACACACACACCGCATCCTGTATCCTAGTAACACCGTGCCCTTTCATACATACAGGACGTCCTGAACACACACTCTGTTACATACAGAATGTCTGTTACACAATGTTAGATACAGGATGTGTTACAGTGTTAAGGACGTCTTGAACACACACTGTTACATAAAGGATGTGTTACACAGTGTTAAGGATGTCTGGAACACAGTCACATGCCGGCTGTCTGGAACACAGCTGGTAAGTTTAGCTGCTCCTCCAGATGTGAAATCTGCCAAGATAAGATCATTAAGATTAATAAAAAGATTATTGATGCTGGAGGTCTTCGTTAAATAAAACCCTTTACCAGTCCTGAGAAAACATAAGCTCAGCTCTGAATGAGGATTTAAATTAAGTTTTATTTGATCATACATTAACACATTGCCGATAATGAAAGCGTGATAACATGTTTACACAGTGGTTAGTAGTGGTTTAAGAAAGTAAGATTAACCCGTCAGTGATGTTGACTACACCATGAAAAGAGAGAAGCCTGGGAAACGCTTTCCTCCACTGTCTCTCCAACAGTAAGATGTACGACGATGATAAAAAAACTAAACTGCAAGGAATGTCCGCCTGTAATTAACTTAACGGTGACCAATTCTCTTTCTCTTTACACTTCTTTGCCTTATAATTAAATTACGAAGAAGTCTCTCACACACGCACACATTCCAAGACCAACTCCAAACTCCTCCTAACACCAGAGAATCAGAAGTCCAAAAGAAGAGCCCATTAAATGTGTATCTCCATTCTTGTAAATTTCTGCGTATCCTTAACTGTTGTTTCTATCAATACTCTGCTGTACATAATGTGTGTGAATTCAGTCTGTGTACTTTGTGAGAAAATGAACTCAACAGTCCTGCCTTTCTGGTTTCTTTTTTATCAACATCAAACATTCAGAAGTCAAGGCTGAAGTCACAGATCTGATTCAGTCGGACGGCTCACGGTTCAGCCCAGTTCTCCTGGAGCTCCTCTTCAGAGATCTGAATAATCCCACCGGTTCCAAACTGTGGACCTGGGACCCAAACCGGCCCCCTAAGTGCTCCCTGGGGGGGTCCCCCGGACAGATGGGAAAACTTAGTTTCACTTTCACAAAAAGAAGCTCCGAACCCCCTTGGAGATCTGGTGGGCCGGTCTTCATCTGGAGGAGAAGACTGTCTGGTTCATCGTGTTCTGTTTGGCTGCCATTAGCTCCTCAAGAGTTTCTCTGGTCCGTCTCTTCCTCCATTCTCACTCTGAATGATTCCCCCCCCCATGGATGTCATGTCCCAGTTCTCCCATCAAGTTTGTGTCCAGCAGGCCCAGTAAAGCCACAACATCACCTGGGGTCCCCATCACCAGACCCCCCCCCCCCGGTGATCTGGACCTGAAGCCAACAGGATGTTAGCGGCTCGCGGCGGCCTGCTAGCTCCTGGCTAGCGCCAGAGAGGTCTGGAGCTCTCCCAGGTGGTCGCTGGCCTGCATGACCATCATCCGGATGGCGTCCTGCGAGGGTCAAACAAGGGAAAATGGCCATGTTTACAATATTTATATGATCTCCATCAATACTCCTCTTTGAATCAAGCAGTTGCTGGATTGTCGTTAATCAAAAGTGTGGAACAATAACTGATCGGAATAAAACAATCGACAGCTTAAGCTAAATATTTAATTTATATTAAATAAAAGTTAGAATTTAAAGATCTGTATCAGATGTTAAGTTCAATAAGGTCATGTTGAATACGAAAAGGATGACATGGCCACAATCAAGTTATTATTCAGACAAAAGAGAAGCAAAGGCGACTCTATGTAAACAAGTATGAGACCAATATGGTGTGTGTAAGCAGGTCAAACAGCGCAGCCGCCCGCAGCTCACCGGGTTGGTGGCGGTCTTGTTCCTCTGGAACTCGTCCCGGGCCCAGGACCGTAGGTAGCTCCGGTCCGCCGGGTCCGGGACCTCCCGGATGGTCCTCAGCAGGCTCCGGTACAGACCCAGGACCCGCTGCCTCTGGAGGAACTGTCAGAGGGTCAAAGCTGTCACCTGGAGATCAGTTCTCCAGAAGGTCCGCGTTTCATTCGACTGGTCTAACTTACTGAAGATAGTCCGGCTCAGACAGTTCTGATTTAACCGCGTGTCAGGTTTCGTTATATACAACGTTATTACTTAAACCTATGATCTTTAAAGGGTAATATTAAGCGAAATCATGGTAAATGGCTTCACACTAAACGTTACATCATCATGGACGAGTTAAGACCCTGAGCAGACCCCTGCTTTTCAGGACCTCCGCGTTGAACAACCATCGCATACTCACAGGACATGCATACCGAGTGTTGTTTAGGTTTGAACCTACCTGTTTTAGAGTCAATGTGACAGCAGGTAACCTTGAGCCAGACATGCTTCTGGTGACATTAGAGCTGAGATGTTGTGATGGAGAGAAGAAGCGGCGCGTTAAGAAGTGTAGACGCTGTGGCCCCCTGGCGGCCGGGAGACACGCTGCGGCCTGTTGTCACTTCTGTGACCTCACTTCACGTCACCAAGATTCCTTCGACCCAAACTTTTATATGGGTGTGATGTGACACACACGTTATTTTAACCAAACAAACAGTTACTAATACCAACGACTGCAGTTATATTGTGAGTAGTGTATGTTGTTCATGGCTACAAAATCATTAGCTAGTCAGTTTGTATATTTGACCAATGTCAGCAATCTCCCTAAACTCTTCACATTTCAGGGGACCCAGTGACCCCAAGATCTAAAACACTGCTGTGGTAGTTTTTCAGACATGGTTACGGGTCACTAACCCCCCCTTCCCCAAGAACTGTGAACAAGGTGTATTTTCACGTTCAAACGTGCCATGGCATGGTTTATTAGTTGGGTGGGCATGAAGAAACGACCTGATAAATATAACAGACATATCCATACATGTAATGTCCACGTTACAAAACACACGTGTGATCAAACATTTCTCAACGCACACTGAAAACACATTTTAAACCGAACCGACGACGGCGGGGAGCTCCGAGCCGTCGTACCGGAGTCTCACACCGGTCGGTCGTCCGACGGCAACAGCAGATATGTGGAGCTAAAACCACCGCCTAAAACCGGTTAAAGAGTTCATATCAAAAGTGAAGTCCGCGCCCCTGTGCTTCAAAGTGCATCAGAACCGCCTTTCTAAAAATGCTGAACTCCACAGATCAATGTGCGTGGACAGTTGGTGGACGGGGTTCCTTTTTGCGAAGGCACGCCGTTTCAGAGTTCCTGTTGGTCCGTGAAGACCCGATATTAACATGCTACCTTTCTCGACACCTTACGGTCTGCCTCCGACGTTTAAAACCACGCTCACTGCCGGCCGTACGCCAGCTGTTCAGGATGAGGGGGAGTGGCTCGATGGCGGCGCTAACACTGACTGGTCCACACCGCTGGCGGCGGGGGTGCGCGGGGGGGGGGGGGGGTCATGTTGGGTACGGGGGGGGGGTCATGGTGGGTATGGGGGGGGGGGGGTCATGGTACAAGAGGAACGGAGGTATTCACAGACACACGCCGGAGAACCGACGTCTCCCTCGTTTCATCGGGACGTGCAAGTTCAAGCAATCCTGGCTTTTTTTTTCTCTTTTCTTTTTCTACAAAAGAAACTTCGGGATTTCCCCCGAAGACAAGGACAGCACAGCAAAGGTCGCTAACAAACTCTACGGTCTAATAGAATCAGTCAAAATTATAATAAAAAATAAAGGCACATGTACAGCGGTAAATCCGTCTTTTTCCCGAGCCCAGAGTCCCTCTCGTTTCGTCTGCGTCCGTGTTATCTGTCGGTAGTTTGTCGTCCGGGGACGGTTGTGCAGTTGGTTTCCCGCCCCTCCCGGCTCCTCCCTCTGCCTTCTGATTGGTCTACTGGTCGGTGGCGGTGACGAGCTCGAACCACTGGCGCAGCGCGTCGCTGAGCGTCTCGGGCAGCGCGTTGACGTCCCGGAGGATGACGTAGAAGGGGAAGGGGAACTCCTCCATGTAGGAGCGGATCTCCGGCAGCTCCCCCGGGCCCTTGAAGATGGGCACCTTGATGTCCAGGATGGAGTCCTGCAGGGGACACACTTCATCAGAGCCTGGCAGCTTGGCGCGGTTATGGGTTCAGACCCTGGCAGTGTGGCGGGGTTAGGGGTTCAGACCCTGGCAGTGTGGCGGGATTATGGGTTCAGACCCTGGCAGTGTTATGGTGTTATGGGTTCAGACCCTGGCAGTGTGGTGGGGTTATGGGTTCAGACCCTGGCAGTGTGGCGGGGTTATGGGTTCAGACCCCGGCAGTGTGGCGGGGTTATGGGTTCAGACCCTGGCAGTGTGGCGGGGTTATGGGTTCACTGGACTTTAAGGTGATCATCACCGATGCCATCCCCCAGGTTCTTCATTTAATAGGGTTTGACCCGTGAAATGTATTTCTATTTCTTCTATTGATTATATTTCAATTGAAAAGTTATCAGTTGTAACTCTCAGTAACTCTGCCAAAAATAATGATTCTCCATCTGATTGAAATGCAGATGAGAGGTCAGCTCCATGTCTCTAAAGTGGGAGAGGTTTAGGGGGGGGGGGGGGGGGGGGGGGAGGGGTCATTGGTTCCTACCCTGGAGTTGGGGTTGTCGAGCACGACGAAGATGACGAAGACGTTGGCCCCCCGGGCGGCCTGCACGGCGCTGGTCACCCGTTCCTTCCCCTCCAGGAAGAGGCCGCGCCCGTCAGACACGATGATCAGCAGCTGGGCCGTCTCTGGAGGTCAGAGGTCAGAGGTCACAGGGTCAGAGGGTGAAGCGGTCTGTAGTTTCAGTGGTCGGGGGTGAAATCTCTCAACCACCGTTTTCAAGTTTACCTTTTTGAAAAATAACTATTAGAACCAATGCACTTAAAAGCAGCTTTAGGCTGAAATCCATCAAATTGCCCAAAGCGTTCAGTCCATGGCGTTCTAAAGCCTTCCTCTCTCTTTTGGAGAGCTCTATGGTCTCTCTAACTGTCTCCCTGCAGCTTGTCTTGGCCCGTGGTCACGGGGCCGATGGGCCCCGCCCGGCTTATCTGATCCAGGGCCCTCACAGAGGGGGGTCCCAGAGGGGGGTATTTACATGGCAAAGCCCGTCTGTGAGGGGGAGATGTTTGGCCCGGGTCCAGGGAGGTGGGTCTTGTTTGTTGGGGGGTAAGACCGGACCCAGGGCGACCTACAGTCCCTCACTGGGGAACCCGATCCCTCCAGCTCCTCAATGAGCCTCTGTGTCCGTCGGGGAGCGACCGAGCGCTCGCCTGAACTCTAGCTGAGGTTATAGTCAACATGGACCGTGGACTGACTGGAGAGAGACGGGGGACTTAAGAGTGAACATAAGGCTGGAGCGGACAGAAGAGTGAACATAAGAGTGATCATGCGAGTGCACAAAGGAGTGAACAAAATATTGATCAAAAGTGAACAAAAGTGTGAACAAAAGTGTTAACAAAATAGAAAAAAAAATAGTGAACGGGGGAGTGAATATAATAGTGAACACAAAAGTGAACACAAGAGTGAACAAAATAGTGAGGAGGAGCCTGTACCTGAGTTGGTGATTCCCGGGCCGTGTTGCCGGGCGCCCACAAACATTTTGGCGGAACTCTCCAGGAACTGCCGGAGAGAGAAAACAGGTTGGTGAGTTTTCTGAATGCGTTGACTGTTCTCATGGTGTGGATTTCGTCATGGTTACGGTCGGCGTCAGGGTCACACTGTCATGTGGTGTCAGTGGCATCTCTGCCGTCACGGTAACACCTTTTTTTTTGTTGCATTTTTCCGGTACCGTGGGTACACAGTTCTGTTGTCATGGTTACGGTGTGAGTTACTTGAAGGGGGCAGAACGCTGTCTGACCAGAGCTCTGAGGGTCAGGGGTCAAAGGTCAGGGGTCAGAGGTCAAACCCACCTGGGCGATGCGGGTCTTCTTCTGCTTGAACTGGCAGAGGCGGAGGATCCGGGCTCCGGACTCGTCGCTGAACTGCTGCTGGAACGGGTGGAGGAGCTGCACCGTCTCCCCGAAGCTGGAGAACACAACAACACCACCTCGTCAGGAGGAGGACCTCAGAGAACCTCCTGGAAAGCCCTCTACAGGGGGTCCAGGGACACAACCGCAGGGAACCCTTTGGCTCACGGGCGTCCAGAACCTTCTAGAACCTCGAGGTCCAGAACCTTCTAGAACCTCGAGGTCCAGAACCTTCTAGAACCTCGAGGTCCAGAACCTTCTAGAACCTCGAGGTCCAGAACCTTCTAGAACCTCAAGGTCCAGAACCTTCTAGAACCTCGAGGTCCAGAACCTTCTAGAACCTGGTGGGGGGGGGGGGTCTCACCTGCACACCGACACCTGGCCGACCTCCAGCAGGGTCAGGGCGTTGATGATGACCGACAGCGACTCAAACGCCAGCTGGAAGGAACGCACGCCGTCCGTTAAGCAGCTTCAGGTGTACAGCATTATGTACAGTATTATCTACAGTATTATATTCACTATTATCTACAGAATTACCTACACAGTACTATATACAGTATTATATACAGTATAAAGTACAGTATTATCTACAGTATTACCACTGTGATATTGTACCGAGGGCAGAGGGCTAAAACCTCTTATAACATCTCTTAAATTAAACATTGAAATGAAATTCAGACCGTAATGGAGAACAGTAACACCTGATCCTCATCTGGACCCTAAATGCTAGCCATCTGACTGCTAGCCATCTGACTGCTAGCCATCTGACTGCTAGCCATCTGACTGCTAGCCATCTGAATATTAGCCATCTGACTGCTAGCCATCTGACTGCTAGCCATCTCACTGCTAGCCATCTGACTGCTAGCCATCTGACTGCTAGCCATCTGACTGCTAGCCATCTGACTGCTAGCCATCTGAATATTAGCCATCTGACTGCTAGCCATCTGACTGCTAGCAATCTGAATGCTAGCCGTCTGACTGCTAACAATATGACTGCTAGCCATCTGACTGCTAACAATATGACTGCTAGCCATCCATCCAACCGCTAGCTAGCAATCTGAATGCTAGCTCGCCATCTGAATGCTAGCCATCTGACAGGGGTCGAGCTCAGAGGAGGTCATGCTAGCAGCGCCAGGCTAGCCGCGTACCTGTTTGGAGTGGTTGTCCACCATGCTGGAGGAGTCGTCGATGGCCAGGCAGATCTGGTACTCCCTCTTGCTGGGCTTGGTTCTCCGGAGCCAGATCTTGTCCTTGCGGAACTGACTGGCGATGTAAGGGATGACCTTCCTCATGTTCAGACGCTTACCGGTCCGGTAGTCCCCCCTGTGGAGCGCAGCATTAGAGCAGGGCATCAACTAGTAACCAACTAGTTACCAACCCCCCTGTGGAGACCAGCATTAGAGCAGTAGTATCAACTAGTTACCAACTAGTTACCAACCCCCCTGTGGAGACCAGCGCAGAATTAGAGCAGTAGTACCAACTAGTTACCAACTAGTAACCAACTAGTTACCAACCCCCCTGTGGAGCGCAGCATTAGAGCAGTAGTACCAACTAGTTACTAACCCCCTTGTGGAGACCAGCATTAGAGCAGGGCATCAACTAGTTACCAACTAGTGACCAACTAGTTACTAACCCCCTTGTGTAGACCAGCGCAGCATTAGAGCAGGAGCATCAACTAGTTACCAACTAGTTACCAACCCCCCTGTGGAGACCAGCATTAGAGCAGGAGCATCAACTAGTTACCAACCAGTGACCAACTAGTTACCAACCCCCATGTGGAGCGCAGCATTAGAGCAGGAGCATCAACTAGTTACCAACTAGTAACCAACTAGTTACCAACCCCCCTGTGGAGACCAGCGCAGCATTAATAATAATAATAATAAATGAAATTTATATAGCGCTTAATCTGGTACTCTAAGACGCTTAGAGCCATTAGAGCAGTAGTATCAACTAGTTACCAGCTAGTTACCAACCCCCCTGAGGAGACCAGCGCAACATTAGAACAGTAGTATCAACTAGTTACCAACTAGTTACCAACCCCCCTGTGGAGACCAGCGCAGCATTAGAGCAGTAGTATCAACTAGTTACCAACTAGTGACCAACTAGTGACCAACTAGTGACCAACTAGTTGCAAACCCCCCCGTTGAGACCAGCGTAGCATTAGAGCAGGAACATCAACTAGTTACCATCTATTTACCAACTAGTTACAACCCCCCCTGGGGAGGACTAGATCAGATCACCCATCTCTTAATTCATGTCCCTTGTGGAGCAGGAGATGAGATTGAGATCACATCATTTAGTAAATAAAGTACAAACAATAGAAACAAAATAAATATCGATAAGACTACTTTGCTGCCATGTCCCCTTTGAAGATGCTGGTCAGGTCAGAGGTCAGAGTGTAGGGGTTAGGTCAAAGATGGAACCATTAGGGATGAGGTCAACGTCAGACCCCAGGCTGGCTCTGGGGTCAGCTGTCAGGGTTAGGAGGGGTACTGTGGTCCAGGGGTGGTAGGGTCATGAGTTAGGGTCATGTGTTGGGGTCAGGGTACTGCGGTCCAGGGGTGGTAGGGTCATGGGTTAGGGTCAGGGGTCATGGTACTGAGTTCCAGGGGTGAGAGGTAGGGTCAGGGGTCATGGGTTAGGGTCAGGGGTCAGGATACTGACTTGAGCTTGGCGGCCTGGGTGGGCTCCAGGATCATGCGGAGCTGCTCACAGAGCTGCTGGGCCAGACCGGAGGTCAGGGTCTGGTACTGGTGCCACATGGAGGCCGCCGCACGCTCCTACACACACACACACACACACACACACACACACACACACACACACACACACACACACATTAGCATAACCGTGCACGTGGGCTCGATGGAGGCCACCAGGTTGTAGGGGGCCCCCAGGTACATCTGGTGGGGCTGGGGGCCCCCAGTAGGAGTTTAACTGGTAACCCAGGCAGTGATAATGCCTACATGTGGGTGGTGTCACTGGGTACTGTGGGTGGGGTCACTGGGGTACTGTGGGTGGGGTCACTAGGGTACTTTGGGGGGTGCAGTAGGGTGCTGTGGGGGGTGCAGTAGGGTGCAGCGGGGGGTGCAGTAGGGTACTGTGGGGGGTGCAGTAGGGTACTGTGGGGGGTGCAGTAGGGTGCAGCGGGGGGTGCAGTAGGGTGCTGTGGGGGGTGCAGTAGGGTGCAGCGGGGGGTGCAGTAGGGTGCTGTGGGGGGTGCAGTAGGGTGCAGCGGGGGGTGCAGTAGGGTGCAGTAGGGTGCAGCGGGGGGTGCAGTAGGGTGCAGCGGGGGGTGCAGTAGGGTGCTGTGGGGGGTGCAGTAGGGTGCAGCGGGGGGTGCAGTAGGGTGCAGCGGGGGGTGCAGTAGGGTGCAGTAGGGTGCAGCGGGGGGTGCAGTAGGGTGCAGCGGGGGGTGCAGTAGGGTGCAGTAGGGTGCAGTAGGGGCTCTCTAACCCTAACCTCTTCTTGGGGCCCCGGGGCCCGTCGCTGCCACGCCTCCAGCTGCAGCTCCATCTCCCTCCGCACCTCCTCGGGGTCCTCCTGCCGTTTCTATGGAAACAGAGACAGACAGAGACAGAGACAGAGAGAGAGAGACAGAGACAGAGACAGAGACAGAGACAGAGAGAGAGAGACAGAGACAGAGACAGAGAGAGAGAGAGAGAGAGAGAGACAGACAGTTAACAGTGCATCACCATGACTACCTAATAAAGTGTACAACTTTTAAAACGTAAAACTTTTTTGAAATAACAGTTTTAACAGTCACTAAGGAGCGGGGGGGGGGGGGGGGGGGGGGGGGGGGGGGTCAGAGGGGGGGGTCAGGGGACGTCTTGCTCAAGGACGGCCGCTGACTTTGGTATCAAACCCACACCCTTTGCATCCGATTGGTTTGTGTCAAAGTTTATGACTCGAGTGTGAGTGAGTGTGTGTAGATGTGTGTGTGTCAGTACGTGCGTGTGAGTACGTGTACGTGTACGTGTGTGTGTGTGTGTGTGTACTTGTGTGTGTGTGTGTGTGTACTTGTGTGTGCGTGTGTGTGTGTACGTGCAAAGTCGTGCATTTACGTGTTTGTACGTGCATGTACGTGTGTGTGTGCGTGCGTGCGTGCGTGCGTACCTCTGTGATCTCCATCAGCAGCTCCGGGGCGGTGTGGATGGTGGACTCGGTGGTGCGTTCGCGCTGCTCCTCCTCCTCCTCATCTCTCCCGTCCTTCATCTCCTCCTCTCCCTCCTCCTCCTGCCTCCTCTTCAGCTCCACCTCCCCGCTGTCCAGCCCTGACGGGGGGGGGGCGGGTGGAGGTTAATACACACACATCAATACGAAAACACACATCAAACAAGCACAAACGCACACCAAAACTCCACACACACACACACACACACACACACACACACACACACACACACACACACACACACACACACACACACACACACACACACACACACACACACACACACACACACACACACACACACACCGAACTCGCAACCCTCAGCCTGCCGGTCTGTGAGTGATGTAGTGATGAAGACGTAGTGATGAAGATGTGATGATGAAGATGTGGTGATGAAGATGTGATGATGAAGATGTGGTGATGAAGATGTAGTGATGAAGATGTGGTGATGAAGATGTAGTGATGAAGATGTGGTGATGAAGATGTGGTGCTGAATGATGAAGACGCCCCACCCTTCTTGGAGCTCTTGGTGGAGTCCAGCTGCTCCGGCTTCAGCTCCTGGTCTTCTGAGGCCTTCAGCTGCTCCTCCTGCTCCTCCGTATCCATGGCGACGTCCTCCTCCTCCTCGCGGTCCTGGTCCTGCTGAGGGCCGGCGGGTTTCTGCTGCTCGGCGCTCGCCACGTCTGAAACCCAACGCACAGCGGGGAGCGCGACGCTAGCGTTAGCATAGCCCAGTGAACGTCCTCACAGGATCATCAGAGCATCATTCAAGCCCCTGGCCCAGCGTCTACGATGAGAGGTCAGCGAGCTACAACGGCCGGCTAGCATCAACAGTTAGTGTGTGACAACAGCTGGCTAGCATCAACAGCTAGCGAGCTACAACGGCTGGCTAGCATCAACAGTTAGCGAGCAACAACGGCTGGCTAGCATCAACAGTTAGCGAGCTATAACGGCTGGCTAGCATCAACAGCTAGCGAGCTACAACGGTTGGCTAACATCAACAGTTAGCGAGCGACAACGGCTGGCTAGCATCAACAGTTAGCGAGCGACAACGGCTGGCTAGCATCAACAGCTAGCGCACTACAACGGCTAGCTAACATCAACAGTTAGCGAGCGACGACGGCTGGCTAGCATCAACAGCTAGCGAGCTACAATGGTCATAGTCTCCGCAGTCAGTTAGCCTAGCGGGGGTTCCAGGGTTCCTCACCGTAGGTCTGCGTGTCGTAGTCGGCCTCGCCCTGCTTCACGTGCTCGTACAGGTCCGACTCCTGCCGGGCCTCGGGGTTCCGCCGGTCCTCGGCGCGGTCCTCAGAGTTCTCCACGGTCCGCAGCCGCTTGTTGACGCGCTCGTTCTCGTCGCCCGTCGACCGCTCGTTGTCCGCCTGCCCCGGCTTCCTCTTGAAGCTCTGAGAGAACCGGGAACCAGAGGAGGTCAGCGAGGTTCTAAAGGAGTCACACCTAGGTGCCTGTGTCTGTGGTTCTAACGACTGGTACCTCGGTGTGTCTGTGGTTCTAACGACTGGTACCACAGTGTGTCTGTGGGTCTAAGGACTGGTACCTCGGTGTCTGTGTCTGTGGTTCTAAGGACTGGTACCTCGGTGTGTCTGTGGTTCTATGGACTGGTACCTCGGTGTGTCTGTGGTTCTAAGGACTGGTACCACAGTGTGTCTGTGGTTCTATGGACTGGTACCTCGGTGTGTCTGTGGTTCTAAGGACTGGTACCTCGGTGTGTCTGTGGTTCTAAGGACTGGTACCACAGTGTGTCTGTGGTTCTATGGACTGGTACCTCGGTGTGTCTGTGGTTCTAAGGACTGGTACCTCGGTGTCTGTGTCTGTGGTTCTAAGGACTGGTACCACAGTGTGTCTGTGGTTCTAAGGACTGGTACCTCGGTGTCTGTGTCTGTGGTTCTAAGGACTGGTACCTCGGTGTGTCTGTGGGTCTAAGGACTGGTACCTCGGTGTCTGTGGGTCTAAGGACTGGTACCACAGTGTGTCTGTGGTTCTAAGGACTGGTAACTCAGTGTGTCTGTGGGTCTAAGGACTGGTACCACAGTGTGTCTGTGGTTCTAAGGACTGGTACCTCGTGTCTGTGTCTGTGGTTCTAAGGACTGGTACCACAGTGTCTCTGTGGTTCTAAGGACTGGTACCTCGGTGTCTGTGTCTGTGGTTCTAAATGCCTGGTACCTGGGTCTTGTTTTGGGTCCGTTTCTGAGACGCCATCCGGGCAGTGAGTTTGGACTGGTGTCCCTCTGATTGGCTCGCGTCGGCTGCTCCACACCCATGTTCCTGAAGCGCACACGCACAACACTCTTCGTCACTCCCGATCTTTAATAAACTAAACTAATTGGTACCAGAAGGTTTGAGAAAATTCTGGACCAGAGGGTCAGGAACGTTCTAGACAGAGGAGGTTCTAGAAGGTTCTAGACCAGAAGGTTCTAGGTCGTTCTAGTCAGAGGAGGTTCTGGACCAGAATGTTCTGGACCAGAAGGTCTCCAGGACGTTCTAGTCAGAGGAGATTCTAGGAGGTTCTGGCCCAGAAGGTTCTAGGACGTTCTAGTCTGGAGGTTCTGGCGGTTCCGTACCTCCTTGGCCTGGTCGCGCTCCGACGCCTCCCCGGCCAGCTCCACCGCCGTCTCGCTCTGGACGTTCTGCTCGCTGGTCTGCCCGTCGGCGTTGTGCTCCTTCCTCTCCTCAAACTCCGGCTGCTCCTGGTCGTCCGCTCCCTCCTCCTTCTCCGGCTCCTCCTCCTGGCAGCGAGACACAGCAGGGGGGTGAACGTGGACACCAGTTAGGGCTGTCATTGATCAGTGAAGTCCCTGAAGTCCCTTTGGATGGAAGCGTCTGCTGAGGCCTGAATACTAAAGAGCCAACGAAGGCTAGAACCCACCTTGGGGTCCTGTCCTCTGTCGTTGGGGACGGCCAGATCCTCCTCTTTCCCGGCCTCCTGCCCGTTCTCCTTCTCCTCCTCCTCCGCCGCCGCCTCTTCCTCTTCGTTCTTGACCTGGTCTGCTTTCTCCTCGTCCATTTTCTCCTCGCCTCCCTCCTTCCCCTCCTCCTCCTCAGCCTTGGCCTCCTGACCGTTCTCCTCTGCTGATTGGTCGGGCTGGTCGTCCGTCTCCTCCTCCCCCTCCTTGTCCCCGCCCTCCTTCTCGTCCAGGGTCATGGGCTGCTCCTCGATGTCTAGCGGGTTCTCTTCTGGGAAAAGGAGAACAGATATGTTGAGACCGGCCCCATACTGCCATTCACCTCCCCTCCACTAGAGGGCCCCATACTGCCATTCACCTCCCCTCCACTAGAGGGCCCCATACTGCCATTCACCTCCCCTCCACTAGAGGGCCCCATACTGCCATTCACCTCCCCTCCATTAGGAGGCGCAACAGTAGAATAAAAACAGCTGCAACACTAAAGAGGATTATCCTATCTTCCTCACCGTCTCCCTCCTCGTCTTCGTCCCCGTCCTGGGGGTCTTGCTGGTCCAGGTTCAACTCTTCTGGGAGGTCCATGGCCTCAGGCTCCGGCTTCTTGTCCTGCTTCCCGTGGAACGGGTCCACCTCGTTCTCGTCAAACTCCCGCTGAGGGACAAGGAGAGGAGGGGTCAGACACACAGGAAGTACATGCTAGGAGCACAGGAAGTACACATCAAGCACACAGGAAGTACTCATGTGTACATCCATGCATAGGAATAAAGATGGATGATAAGATAAGATAGACCAATAGCGAGGGATAAAATCATTTAGATCCGTACCTCGTCTCCTTGTTCGTGGATCTTCTCCTTCTCCTCCTGGTCCATCTGCTCCTCCTGATCCTCGTTCTTCTGGTTCTCCTTCTTGTTCTCCGCCGCGTCCTGGTTGTCGTCTTTGGCCACCAGTTCAGACTCCGTCTGGAGGAGGAGAACAACAGACACACCGGTCAGGAGACGGCGGAGCCAAGAGCCCAGACGTTCCGTCATCAGTGGCCCCGCGGACCACAGGGTTCTATTAGACCACGACGCGGTCAGGGTCCTGGTCTAGTAGGTCCGTGGACCACAGGGTCCTACTGGAACATGCCCGATCAGGGTCGACTACAACAGCGCGCTTTAGAAGATGCACTACAAACATGAAATATCTACATCCCTCACAGGTGGTCTACATCAGGTGATCTAGAAGGCCCACTACCCACCACTTTCCTCTGACGAATCTACTTATTGTAAGTGGCTTTGGATGAAAGAGTCTGCTGACTCTGAATGTACCAACCTGGTCCATTCCCTGGCCGAACTCGTCCTCTTTGTCACTCCCGTCCTGGTCGCCCTCCTCGTCGTCCTCGTCGCCCCACATCCTCTCGTCCAGCGTCTCGGTCTGACCCTCCCCCAGGTCCCCCATCTTCTTATCCAGCTCCTCCTCCTCCTCCTTGTCCGAATCGTCTTCATCGTCTGAGGAAACACATTGATTTAAACGTCTATCGAGTTATATGACGAATTTAGAACTACAGTACAGGTGTGAAGAGTGTAGAACTACAGTACAGGTGTGAAGAGTGTAGAACTACAGTACAGGTGGGATGAGTTAAACTACAGTACAGGTGTGATGAGTTTAACTACCGTACAGGTGTGATGAGTTTAGAACTACAGTGCAGGTGTGATGGGTTTAGAACTACAGCACAGGTGTGATTGGTTTAAAACTACAGTAAAGGTGTGATGAGTTTATAACTACAGTACAGGTGAGTTAAACTACAGTACAGGTGTATAAGCGGTACCTTTCTCCTCCCCGTCTCCGTCGTGCATTTGGCCGTCGAAGTCGTCCGTCATCTCGATGGCGTCGTCCTCCGCCTTGATGTCTCCCTTCTCCTCCGGCTGCTCCTCCTTCTCCTGGCCCTCCTGGAAGGTGTCCTCGACCTGGGGGAGGGCAGAGGTTAGGACCCGCTGGAGACAGCTTCTGGTCTCCTTGGAGGTCTTGGGGTGGCTGCAGTGGCCCCCCACCCCTGGGGGCCAGGACCCACTAGGGGTCCCCGAGGGGCTCTCAGGGTCGCTGGAGGTTGCTGACTGACAAGTGAATAGATCTCTGATGGAGTATTTAAAAAGGTCTCATAAATGGTCCTGAAAATAACTAATTACAATTCCTGACTTCTTAATACTTTCACTTTCACTTTCTATCCCATAATAATAAAACAAACAGTGAGCACTACATGCTACTGCTACACTGCAGGATGGGATGGGACTTTTTTCATCCCAGAAGGGATCCTCTTGGACTCTGAAACCTTACATCTATCGTCTACTACCAGAGGAAGGCGTTCAGGTCACCTGGTCTTCATTCTCGATCTTGTCGCTAACGTCTTTGGCTCCCTCGCCCTCTCCGATGCCTCCACCCTCGTAGTCGTGGAAGTCTGTGGATCCTTCTCCCTCTCCCCCCATCAGCTCCTGGGGCAGACAGAAGCCCTGCAAGACGGGAAGGGGTTAGTAGTCATTGCACCGTACATTAAGACATCTCCAAAGGTCTACATTAACGTCAAACGTCATAGAGCCAGAAAGGATTTACTTTATGTTTTGATGACGGTTTCAGTTTATTTTAGCTTGTATTTTAAGCCATCAGTGTTAGACTTTTCTGTTAGCCTTTGACCTTTAACTTAAGCCTTTAAGGTTAACTTATAACTTCAGCTTTTAACATTAACCCAAACATTTTTAACCACAGCCTTTGACTTTAGCATTGCGCCTCGGCCCTAGCTGAACACAGTTCCGGGCTGTACCTTCTGGGCTAGCTCGGTGAAGATGCTAGCCAGGACGGAGAGCAGCTTGCCGGTGCTGCGGTGGGCCCCCAGCGACACCGCCACGTAGTAGCGGACCAGGTCCGAGTAGACCCCCAGCATGGGCTCCAGACGCAGCAGGGACCCGCAGGCCTCGCTCAGCTCCTGGGTAACGAGAACCACATCAGAACCACATTAGAACCACACAGACCACATCAAAACCGTACAGAACCACATCAGAACCGTTTTTAGTTTTTTTTACTTTTAAATCGCTTTGGATAAGAGGTCTGCTAAACAGCCTCAATGTAAATGTAAATGTTACGCTCAAGGTCCCCATAAACAGTGTTTCAGAGTGTGTGTGTCGTTCCCCATAAACCCGTGTTTCAGAGAGTGTGAGACGGTCCCCATAAACCAATGTTTTGGTGTGTGTGTTTTGTTCCCCATAAAACTGTGTTTGAGTATGTGTGTCGGTCCCCATAAACCAGTGTTTCAGTGTGTGTGTGGATCGGTCCCCATAAACCAGTGTTTCAGTGTGTGTTTGTGGGTCGGTCCCCATAAACCAGTGTTTCAGTGTGTGTGTGTGTGTCGGTCCCCATTAAACAGTGTTTCAGAGTGTGTGTATGTCGGCCCCCATTAAACAGTGTTTCAGAGTGCGCGTGTCCTACCTGGAGCTGCTGGGGCTGGCAGGCGTCCCGCTGGGTCCTCAGTCTGCCCAGCAGGCTGCTGAGGTCCCCGCTGACGCCCCCTAGGGAGAGGGCGTCCACCTCCGCAGACAAGTCCTCCTCCAGGAGGCGGGTCAGGTGTCCGGCCTTCAGGAGGTCCTCTTGAGGCTCCTCCTCCTCCTCCTCCTTCGCTCCGTCCTCTTCGTCGCTCTCTAATGTACAGAGTGAGGAAGAGCGAGTGAGAACAGCCCATCAACAACTTAACTTTTGAGAGCTTAACCTTGGAGAGTACAAACTACTAGTTAGATAAACCGGTAACTTAGTACGTTGGTAGTGGAAGGCAATGATGCCCCCTGCTGGCCAGGAGGGAAACCATTCAGAAACTACTAGGAATCGGAAACATTGACTGAAGGTCTTCCACGCCAACATGTCTGTATACAACAGTGCTGTACGACATACATCAGTATGTCGGCAGTGTTGCAGCACTGCCCCCTACAGGTGAATCGGGTGAACTGTCTCAGCGCTGTAAGAGCTGGCTGACCTCTCTTAGGCTCCTTGGGTTTGTCCTGGCGCTGCTCCCTCCTCTTCACCAGAGCCTGGACGGCACACAGGATCCTGGTGATGGTCTGCTCCACCTCTGAGGAGAACCCGGCGCTGAAGACCGCTTCAGGACCTGGTCCCAGGAGACCCAAGACCCAACACTCAGTACAGAGTCACAATGCTGGGAAGGGTGAATACCTGACCCTGGTGTGAATGTGTGACTGATTGGGTGACTGTGTATGAATGGGTGAATATGGAGGCTGAACACCTGACTCTTGTGTGAATGTGTGCATGTGTGAATGAATGGGTGATTGTGTGAATGTGAATGGTGAACATCTGACCCTTGTATGAATGGGTGACTGTGAAGGATGAACACCTGCACCTGTTGTGTTGCGTGTATGAATGGGTGAATGTGTTGAAGGCTGAGCACACCTGACCCTGTTGTGAATGTGTGTATTGACGTATGAATGGGTGAATGTTTATGAATGGGTGAATGTTTATGAATGGGTGAATGTGTTGAAGGCTGAACAGCTGGCCCTTGTGTGACTGTATGAATGGGAGATTGTGTGTATGAATGTGTGAACGTGTTGAGGGCTGAAGGCAGCGTACCCGTGGTCCCGGGTCCTGGGGCAGCGAGCGTCCGGCCCTTCCAGGCGGTCCACTCCCCTACGCAGACGTCTAGCTCCGCCCTCAGGTAGCGGAGGCTCTGGGCGATGGCGGGCCGGCTGTCGGCTCCGCCCACGCACACCGCCGGGGAGAACAGCTGCTCCACCTCGCCCATCCGGGTCGCCACGGCGCCCAGACGCTCCAGACCGGACCGGACTGCCGCGAAGTGGGTCCTGGGGGGAGGGGGGGGGCAACGAGACGGCGTGATGGGAGGTTCATGAGGAGGTGTGGTTCTGCCTAGTTTTTAACGAGCGCGATGATAAATCTGATTTTTAACGGTCAAATGGAGACTTAGAATAAAGCTCTAGAACGCTAGAAGCTTTTCGTGGCTCCGTTTCTACCATGTCTTTGGAAGTTTCCAAGCCGTGTGTGTAAGGTTCTAAGACGTCTGTGAAAAGGTTCCAAGACGTTTTGAAGATTCCCAGGCGTGTGTGGGAGGTTTCCAGACTTGTGTGTGGGAGGTTCCGGAGGGCTCCTCACCAGCTGTGCAGCGTTCCCGGCGCCGTCTCCCGCTCCACGCCGTCCAGCTGCGCCCCCAGCTCGCGGGTCTCCTCCAGCAGCTCCTCCACGGAGCTGCTGGCCTTCAGCCAGGCCGCGTCCCCCCGCCGCATCAGGCAGCCGGCGGGCTGCCGGTGGTCCGCCAGCGGGGTGAGGCAGCGGGGCGTGGGGGGGCCCAGGCCGGGGGTCTCCGTGTTCTGGAGGTCCTCCGGGCAGCAGTGCAGCAGCCAGAGCAGCTGCTGCAGCAGCAGGCCGGTCTGGGAGGCCAGGGCCCCCCCGCGCCGCAACCAGGCCCCCAGGGGCTCCTGGGGCGGCAGGGGCCCGCATGCCGCCGCATCCACCTCCACCTCCTCCACCTGCTCCTCCTGCTGCTCCGCCTCTGGGTGGGGCGTCTGGAGGCTCTGGCGGAGGCCCTGGATGCTAGCTGTTAGCCTCCTGGAGGGAGAGAGAGGGGGGGTGGTGAGTTTAACATTAAGTCTCCGTTCTGGATAGTTCCATCCTCCTTCACACAAATGTGTGAAAGGAGGATGGAGCTATTGAGGTCTGCCACACGGCTGCCGATCGCCCAGTGGGGGGGCTCACTAGGACTCGGGGTGTGGTGTGTGAGAGTGGCCAGCAGGGGGCCTACCTGAGGGTCACCCAGTGCTGGGTGAGGGAGGCCAGGCGTCCTCTCTGCCTTAGCAGCAGCTTGAAGAGGTGGGAGGAGAAGCCCTTACAGCGGTCCATGTTCCCCAGACCCAGCTCCTACAGAACACACACACACACAAGTTAAATATCTCACACACAATATATGTCATGGTTAGCTTAATGTGAGGGGCAAGTGTGATCTCAGTGTCGCAGATGATTGCTGCCACGGTGTCTAGCGTGATGGTTGGCGTGATGGGTAGTGTGGTGTTAGCTATATGGCTAGCATGATGGTTAGTGTGATGCCTAGCTGGATGGCTAGTGTGATGGCTAGCATTATGGTTAGCATGATTGCCAGCATTATCGATAGCATTATGATTAGCATAATGGCTGGCCTACTAGGCAGTGAGATGTTGGAGGTTAGCGGTTATTGAGTCTGATGTCAGCCTGGTGGTCAGTGTGGGTCAGCCTGGGGAAGTGGGGGTCAAGGTGCGGCGTGGGGGCGGACCTTGGCGGCGGTCTGCAGGGCGGTCTGCAGGGCGCTCCTCCGGGCCCACGACCTGAAGTAGTACGTCTGACAGCCGTCCCACGCGGACGACAGCTCCGAGAACAGCCTGGGGAGACACGATGCAAGGTTACAGCCTGAACTAGAGGTCACATGACACGTTTACACCCTCAGCCTGAGGTCACATGACACGTCTACACTCTGAGGTCACATGACACGTTTACACCCTGAACTAGAGGTCACATGACACGTTTACACCCTGAACTAGAGGTCACATGACGCGTTTACATCCTGAACTAGAGGTCACATGATGCGTTTACATCCTGAACTAGAGGTCACATGACGCGTTTACACCCTGAACTAGAGGTCACATGACACGTTTACACCCTTAACTAGAGGTCACATGACGCGTTTACACCCTGAACTAGAGGTCACATGACGCGTTTACACCCTGAACTAGAGGTCACATGACGCGTTTACATCCTGAACTAGAGGTCACATGACGCGTTTACACCCTGAACTAGAGGTCACATGACGCTTTTACACCCTGAACTAGAGGTCACATGACACGTTTACACCCTTAACTAGAGGTCACATGACGCGTTTACACCCTGAACTAGAGGTCACATGACGCGTTTACACCCTTAACTAGAGGTCACATGACGCTTTTACACCCTGAACTAGAGGTCACATGACACGTTTACACCCTTAACTAGAGGTCACATGACGCGTTTACACCCTGAACTAGAGGTCACATGACGCGTTTACACCCTGAACTAGAGGTCACATGACGCGTTTACATCCTGAACTAGAGGTCACATGACGCGTTTAAACCCTGAACTAGAGGTCACATGACGCGTTTACATCCTGAACTAGAGGTCACATGACGCGTTTAAACCCTGAACTAGAGGTCACATGACGCGTTTACACCCTGAACTAGAGGTCACATGACGCGTTTACATCCTGAACTAGAGGTCACATGACGTGTTTACACCCTGAACCCCCCGGTACGTACGTCTTCTCCGCCGGCCCCTGGGCGTGGGCGGGGCTGAGGACCTTGTTGAGGACAGTGCTCATCTCCAGGGGGGCCATGCACAGCGTGTTCTCGGGGCCCACGGCGCGGCTCCAGGTCAGGCCCTTACGGTACGACAGACCTGGAACCCAGCAGGACACGAGAGGCAGGGGTCAGAGGAGCGCAGGCACCGCCCTGAGGGCTCTCATCTGGTTAGCTTGGCTACATGATGGTGTTGGTTTTACATTATTAGTATTTCTATGTTCAATGTATCGCATCTGTATCTTAAGGAGCATCTTTAACAGGTGTGTGTTTATATGTCACCTATAGCTCAGAGCATAGTGAACAGAGACAGACAGGCCCAATCAGAGAGGGGGGGGGGGGAAAGAAAGAAAGAAAGAAAGAAAGAAAGAAAGAAAGAAAGAAAGAAAGAAAGAGTCGCGTTCTCTCTCTCTCTGAGTGACGGAGAGAATCTCACCTATATCTCGGAGCATCTTGAAGAGGTCGGACAGCGCCCTCTGCTTCTGCTGCAGGATGTGCTTCACCTCCGACTGCTGCTTCTCCTTCTCGGCTGAGGCGTCCACCACCAGGCCCTGCAGGTCGCGCAGGTTGCTGATGATCTCACCTGGAGACCGGAGGAGAACGGAGGGTTAGACCAGCAGACTCTGAACATCTCTCCACATCCTGACACACTAAACACAAGCTCCACGTGTCTCAGAGCAGGGATGTTTGTGAGGAGGAGGAGGAGGAGGGTTCGTACCGGTGAAGATGTCCAGGTCTTCAGCGAGCTCCGGGACCGGGTTCTTCTTCACCAGTTGGACACACATCTTCCTCATCTTCCTGGTGAGGACGGGGAGGCGGGCTTGGAGCGAGGACCCTTCCTCCTCCGGCGCCTCCGTCTGAGGAACACAGAGGATCGTCAGACAGATCAGCTCAGGGCACATTATTCACGTATTAAATCATACTTTCTCCCATAGAACAGACCTTTGTGACGCACGTAAACTAAATGAATAATTTTGGGAAGAAAACTCATTCAAATAGCAACAGGGGGTCAGGATGGGGTCAGGATGAGGTCAGGGTGGGGTCGTGGCCCGGCTAGGATCAGGACCTCTCACTCGAGAAGGCCTACAGCTAGAGGTTTGCCTCGGGGTTCGAACCCAGAACCTTCCAGCAGGGACCATAACCCCCAGCTTACCCAGGCCACATCTCTACCTTTAAAACGTGTATCATCATATAAAATGATATATCACTGAGTATTTAACGTGTATATAATAGCGCTGTCTTGCCTGCAGTTCCCGGCCCCGGCCAGGGAGGGCGCTCTTCAGGGCCAGGTGGACGCGCTGGATGGGCGTCTGCTCGGGGTTGTCGTCCACGCTGTCCAGCTGGGCGCCGCTCCCCTCCTCCACCAGAGAGGGCGCACACGGCGCGCTCAGCGCCTCCTCCAGCTTCTTCACAAACTTGAACAGAGTCCTGGGGAGAACCACAGAAGAAGAGTTTAACATAGAATACAGGGTAGAAGAGGAGCAGGGAACTAGAGATATAGAAGAGAACTATAATAGGTAACCTGTGGGTCTTCTCCACAGACTGTATCATCAGGTTTATATTATGGGCTGTATAAGGTCACTTGTGGGTCTTCTCCACAGACTGTATCACCATGTCAGTGTTATATTATGGTCTGTATGAGCTCACCTGTGGGTCTTCCCCACACTGTATCATCATGTCAGTGTTATATTATGGTCTGTATGAGCTCACCTGTGGGTCTTCTCCACAGACTGTTTGATGGACCAGAAGCTGACGTCGTTCCACCTGGAGATCTTCACAAAGTCCTGAGGTGGAGAAAGACACTCGTTTACATTACCACGGTAACCGAGCAACTGTTGTTTAGATGTTTGCATTACCACGGTAACCGAGCAACTGCTGTTTAGATGTTAACATTACCACGGTAACCGAGCAACTGTTGTTTAGATTATTACATTACCACGGTAACCGAGCAACTGTTTAGCTGTTCACATTGCCATAGTAACCATAGAGTTGCCGTTTTGACGTTGAGCACATGTAACCTAGAGCTAGGGGCTGGTGAACAGAAAACCAAGATGGCCCCCAAGAGGAACCAGGTGTAGCCAGGAGCCCGAGCCAGTCAGAGAGCGGAGGAGAGGGTCAGAGGAGGGAGGGGTCACCTTCAGCTCCTTCTCGATGGGCGTCCTGATGTGGGCGACCTTGGCCTGGATGCCCACGGAGAACTGGAGGTAGTAGGTGTGGAGGTTCCACAGCAGGCTGGTCACCGGCTCTGGAGAGAGACCACAGGCTGGTGACGGACGGGTAGAGGAGGAGACCTGTGCTGTGTTCCAATATCCATACTTCCATGAGTACAGTTAAACGTAGTACACTAACCGCAGTCACTAAGTGCGCTAATTTTCAGATGTCAGTGTTGTTCCAAATCGAATACTCCGTGGTGCACTAACCGGATCACGACTGCTGCCGCGGCTCCTCCCCCGCAATAAACATCCCGCTTTGAACGGTGAACTCTTTACGCCTAGCTGCTATAAAAAGCTATAAAAACTACAAAATGGCTCTTAATGACTATTAATGCAGGCTATGTGGAAAATGCGCCGACTTTGGCTTAGCCTGGCTCCGCCCTCTTCCCGCTAAGTAGCTAAGATGGCTGCCGTTGAGTACGGAAAGTGTATCGATTCACACTACGCGATTTGACCGTTTTCAGTACACCATCCGGGCCCTTTCAGTACACTTATTTTCGCCCGATCTGAATTGGAATGCCCTACGTACGTTGTACCATGTTACGTTGTGTGTTAGTAAGTGTCATGTCAGTGTGCGTCATGTTCCTTGTGTAGTGGTCCTACCGTTTCCAGGTTGTGAGGAGAGAAGCATTAGAGTGTGTGCGCTAGAGTGTGAGTCTGAATGAGTGAGTGGAGGAGTGAGTGACTGAGTGAGAGAGTGAGAGAGTGAGAGAGTGAGAGAGTGAGAGAGAGAGTGCAGTCCTACCTTTTCCGGGCTGTTCTGGCAGCAGCAGCAGGTGGCAGTGGAAGCTGAGCAGCATGGCCAGCCGGGTGGAGAACTGGCCCAGAGAGGAGCTCTCTATGAAGGCCTGCAGGGTGGAGGTGATGGAGGCCAGGGTCAGACGCTCCACCACTTCCTCCTCTTCATCGCCCTCTTCTGGAGAGAATGGACCGCCAGGACAGAGACGCAGAAAGAGACAGAAAGAGACAGACAGAGAGAGACAGAGAGACACAGACAGACAGAGAGAGACACAGACAGACAGAGAGAGACACAGACAGACAGAGAGAGACACAGACAGAGAGAGAGAGACACAGACAGAGAGAGAGAGACACAGACAGAGAGAGAGAGACACAGACAGACAGACAGACAGACAGACAGACAGACAGACAGACAGACAGACAGACAGACAGACAGACAGACAGAGAGAGAGAGAGAGATGAACAGAGACAGAGACACGCATGCAAGTTACTGATACTTGTCAGGCTGTGTTCCCTCCGGCTGCAGTGACCATCCCCCTGGTGGTTCGGTCGCTCATCACACACGCTTCAGCTAAGAGACGGACAGAGGAGCCTGCTGGTACCTGTCTCCAGCGGGTTGCTCTGCTCCTCCAGGTACCGCTCCATCAGCTGGTAGATGGAGAACCAGTGCCGGGTGGAGCGCTCCGTGTGGCGCCGCAGGGCGTTGTCCAGGCTGTTGGACCAGCAGCTAGCGGGGGGAGCTAGTGTTAGACGGCTCTCTCTACCTTCTGGAACATTCCTTCTGCTAGTTCCTTATCACTTTATTTTGTTTGCCCTATTTGTTGTCGTTTCTTCTGTTTGTCTTGTCTCGTCTCGTCCTGTCCTTACTTTTAGCATTTTCCCTTAGCGTCTACTTTTGTTTGTCTTAGTACTTGTATTTGTTTTCTACTGCTGCTGGGCTATTGCAACAAACAAATTTCTTCTACGTGGGATTAATAAAGTTGTATCGTAACGTAGTTAGCGCATGTTTCAACTAGCTTGTAATTCAATGTAAAACACATCTATGGCTGCTTCAAACCGGTGAGTCAATTTGGACGCATTGAAAAATAATTGTTATTGGGAAAAGTATTGAGTAAATTGCATAGCTAAGTATCTAGCTGCTCTACCCGCAAGTTATGGACTTTGTAGCTAGCTAGCTCATAGCTAGGTTCCTGGTCCCATGTAGCCAGTTTAAGCTACATGGGGGCTCTCTTTGAGTACCAGCTATCTAGTGGTGATGACATAGCTAGGTGTCTAGCCATTAGGTAGCTAGGTACGTTAAATAGCTGCGACAAGCTGCGTTAAACTACGTGATGCTAGGTTGAAGCAGCTAACCTGAGCTCCAGCTTGCGCCACTGGATGATGATCTGGGTGACGAGCTCCAGCTCCTTCCTCAGGGAGAGAGCGCGGCTGGCGTTGTTCTCCCAGTCCTGGAGGAGAGAGGGGCGGGTTAGCATGTAGCACGTAGCATGTAGCACGTAGCATGGGTTCAGGGTGGAGCCCTGGTCTAAGGACGGTGAATCCAATAGCGAAGAAACTTAATTTAAATTCAGATTAAATATTATAATTAATCCACAAGGAAACTGTGTTCTCTGAGTTTATATTATTCCAATTATTATTATATTCTATCTTGAGCAGAGCAATTTTGGCAGTCAGGCCTTTAACACCTTTTCAATAAATACATTCCAAAAATGAAATATATAGAATGAAATATTAAAAAAGGCCATCAAATAATCACATATCTAAAATTATATGCAACTATAAATGCTGGAATATTGCAAATAAAATAGAAATCTAAAATATTCATATATATTTATAAAATATATCCTTAACAATTGCCCACTTTAAGATCTAGGGAGGGACAAGACCTGAGCTTTGCTGAGCAGGATCTCCATGCCGTTGAGGAACTTGGCCAGCGGGCTGGCCAGACTGAAGGACAGGATCCTGTCCATCACCACCAGCAGCTGGGAGGAAACATCTGGACGTTAGCAACATGGTTCTCCTCTTCACCACACATTAGGGAGCGAATGACAAAACAAGACATCGACCACGAAAACCAATCACACGGGACGATGTTCCAATTTAACACGGAACCGGTTGTCCGGAACTTGCTAGCCTTAACATTATTTTTATTTAAAAGAAAAGCAGTCAGAAATCTCCCACAATTCCAGGTGCACATCGGCCAAGTACTGTCTTGACCCAGATGTTGGGGAACACTCCCATACATTAGCCTGGCCCCTTCAAGACGGAAGTGAAAGTGAAAGTGAAGCCAAAGTGTAGCCAAAGTTAAAGTGAAAGTAATGGTAAAAGTGAAAGAGAAAGTGAAAGTGAAGCCCAGGCCAAAGTCCCACCTGCAGCAGGGCCGGGTGCTCAGGCCACTCCTCCAGCCGCTGGTGCACGGCGGTCCTGAGCTGCTCCATGGCGGGCAGGCAGGCCCGGGCCTGGCTCATGTTGGGCTGCTGGTAGAAGTCGTAGGGCCCGTCCGTCTGCACCGTCAGCCCGCCCGGACCCTCGGAGCCCAGCACCGAGTGCTGCAGCACCGAGCCCAGGATCAGCTGACTGCCGGTGACCTGCTGGTCCATCTCAGAGTCTGGATTGGAGATGACAGGAGTACAGATCAGGAAACATTAGTCTGCACCGCAAGTGGGCTCACCATGGGGCTAGTAACGCCACACGGGTCTAGAGACCTGGGGTACTGACCAGAGATAAGAAAAGAACCACTGTAAAATGAACGTAAGCCTTAAGCCTACAGGCAGAGACACGGGCTGGATTGATCTCAGATTAGATCAGATCAACTTTAGTCTCCGAAGCATTATAACAGATTTACTTTATGAATGAATATACATTTCGGTTCTAACATGGTTAAAGCATCCCATCCTCTTATATTATGATGATTGGTGAGTGAGATCAGGTAAATAGTTTACATCAATTGATTAAGGTCCCAACCAATCAGATGATAGAACACCATAAGCGTATCATAATTCGGACCTATCAGATGGTAGAAGCGTGACATCACAGGGGCAGCGATCTGATGGGAGGAGACCAGCGCCGTGATGTGGTCCTTGCTGTGATTGGCCGGCGGCGGGCTCTGGTACCATAGCGACTGAGCGAAGCCCAGACACAGGCGCTGGTGCACCTGTACCACCGTGTTCATGGCCGCCGGCGTCAGGATGTCGTCATCCGACGCCTCGTCGTTGGCCATCTCCTGTTCCTCCTCTTCTGTGTCCGGGGGGGCTTCCAGGGTGGGCTGCGATGTGATATCTGCAAAGTCCTGAGCACAGAGAACACCAAGGGGGCTTTTACTTTGAAATGGAAACATACTATAGCATAAAGCATTGGATGTTTCCAGGAACCGACGCAGAACCTCTTAGCTGTGAGGCAGCAGCGCAGTTAATGGTCAGCTTTAGCGGGTTAGCATGTAGCATGATGCTATCTTTAGCATAATGCTTGTGTGTAGCATGCAGCCATCATTAGCTTGCTGCTAAGATAATCAGGGTTACTAATGTATAGCGTGCTGCTGACATTATTATAATGCCATAGTAAGCATGCTGCTAGCGTGTAGCATGCTGCCATCATCAGCGTGCTGCTAGCGTGAGGCAAGCTGCTAACATTAGCATGCTGCTAGCGTGTAGCCTGCTGCTAACATTAGCATGCTGCTACATTAGCGTGCTGCTAGCGTGTAGCCTGCTGCTAACATTAGCGTGCTGCTAGTGTGTAGCCTGCTGCTAACATTAGCGTGCTGCTAGCGCGTAGCCTTCTGCCACCATTAGCGTGCTGCTGTACCTTGTGGAAGCGGGGGAAGCTGCGTCTGAAGTCCTTCTCCTCCTGCTCCTCCTCCGTGAGGCCGTCTCCGTGCATGCGGCTGCGGTTGCGGTACAGGTTCGTCTCCTCCTTCTCCCTCTGCCGCTTCCGGGACTCCTCCTCGTCCCACGCGTTCACCAGCGCCTGAGGAGCACAAACACACCGTGCTTATAGAAGTACTGCAGTAATACACACTGTACCTCACTGTACCGTGACTTTGGGGCCAGATTGTACTAATTCATAAACCTCAGTCTCAGATTAGAGGTCCAGAGGTTTAGGGTTTCTCCGTCTCAGGTCAGGAACAGCCTCCGACCTCGGAGCCGAGGGGGGCCAACCAGGCCGATGCCGAATGCGTGGATGAAGTGTGCCAGTGTCCGTCTGATCATGCGTCGGGTTCTGATTGTATCGATGCGTGTTTGTTTGGGTGGTCACTAAATTAGCAGTAGACTACATTTCTTTTATCCCCCTTCTAATTCATGATACTGTCTGTTCTAGCGTGTAGACTGTGACTGGCGAATGTATGTATGTCAATTATGGCACCCATCCACTCCTAAACATCCCCGGAAGTTTTCCTTGCCCTCTTGGGGAGCTAGGGTCAGGGGGGTATCATAAACACACAGAGCCTGTTAATCCCTTTGAGCCTGGACCTGTGATTAAGGCCTACACTAACACAGGTAACCTACCTGGCAGATGTGTCTGAACAGGGCCAGGGTCTCGGGCTCCAGCCCCCCGGTGGTCAGGGCGTGGCACTGCACGTACAGCAGCGCGTTGAGCAGCAACGTGCTGGGGGCCGGGACCACGCGCTCCGCCGGGACCCCCTCCCTCGGCGGGGGGAGGAGCTTGTTCAGCGCCCGGAGCACGTCCAGGCACGCCCGCGAGCACAGGAAGTCGGCGCGCGCCAGGTAGGTGGGCAGGCGGGCCGAGGCGGAGGGGAAGGCCAGCAGGGCGCCGGTCAGCGTGCGCAGGCCCGGGGCCACGCCCGCCGCCGCCGCCGCCGCCACCTGCGCCGCCAGCAGCCGCATGCCGTGGCGCAGCGCCTGGATGCCGGAGCGCAGCGGGGCGACCACGTCGGGGTACAGCGGGTACTCCTCCTGCAGCCGCTGGGCGAAGCGGCGCTGGGAGCTCTGCCACACCGCCTCCTCCTTCAGCAGCCCCGCCGACCCCGGCCGGCCGCGCCCCGGGGCGGGGCTGGCCGCCGCCTTCAGGAGGCGGCCCAGCAGCGTCTGGATGGCGGCGGGCTGCCCGATGCTGCACAGGTAGTGCTGCAGGTCCTGGAAGAGACGGCCGTACTGCGGCTCGCGGGGACGGCACGCCTGCTTCCTGCTCAGCTCGCCGATCTGCTCCTTCACCTGCTGCATGCGGATCCACAGGTACCTGGGGGGGGGGGGGGGGGGGCGGGGCAGGCGCTTAGCAACACTCAGACAGGGCGGGGCCGACCACATCTACAGAGGGGCTGCTCCAGTCTGCTAGAGGTCCTGGGGCTCTGAGGTTTACTCCATTTATCTCAGGGTATCTGCAGGTTTCAGCAAGTCGAATTTAAGACTTTTTAAGACCTTTTTAATACCACCTTGAATGAAATCTAAGACCTAAAACACGCGATGGTGGGGGTTGGCAACAGACGCCAGCCAACTTCAGAAACGGACGTCTTCCAGCCAACTGTCCTTGAATTTGCACCTACCCATTGTCGCAGACTAGCTAGCAAGCACGCAGATAATCGTTTATATATGCAGCTAGCAAGAAAGAAGCCTCTCTACATGTCCTTCCTGAATAGCCCTGGTTATGGACATCTGAAACTACGCCTTTTTTCCTCTGATGAGTGATTCATTAGTTAATTACCCAGGCTTTGATCCAAGACAACAGAGTAAAGAGCAGCTACAAAAACTCAAAAGATTCAAATGCAGTAATTATTTTAAAAAAAAATTGACAAAAGGTTGCGGAATAAAGTACTGAAAAGGAGGACAACGGTTGTTTTGTCGTCAATCTCGCGTCACTTCAACTTGTCCCAAACCAGAACCCTCCGTCTCTGAGTACCATGCTGTACCCCTAGGGGTCACTCTCTGGGTACCATGCTGTACCCCTAGGGGTCTCTCTCTGGGTACCATGCTGTACCCCTAGGGGTCTCTCTCTGGGTACCATGCTGTACTCCTAGGGGTCTCTCTCTCTGGGTACATGCTGTACCATGCTGTACCCCTAGGGGTCACTCTCTGGGTACCATGCTGTACCATGCTGTACCACTAGGTGTCTCTCTCTGGGTACCATGCTGTACCCCTCCGGGCCACCGGGGGTCTCACCTGATGCGGGGGTGCTGGAAACCGTCGGTGGTGCTGCTCTCCTCCAGAGCCCCCCCTGTCAGCAGCTGGGAGGACAGACTCCGCCCACGCCACTCCTCCTGCAGCAAGGCCAGCTGGGACATAAAACAACAGGCGTCAGACCGATGGACCAGCAAGAAACATCGATACAGGAGATACAGGAGATACAGGAGACATGACAGAAGACCAGAGCTGTCATTAATAACTATAGAGAGACAGGCCGGACCACACTAGACTGGTTAACTGTAGACCAGGTGGAGGCGGGATGGAAGACGTCTGGTCTTTCAGATAATGCCCAGATTAGATAAGGCGTTGTCTGGCTGAGCGGAAATGGACAGCGTCGATAGCGCTAGCGTCGGATTCCACCGCTACTCCTCCCCTTCCTGTTGCTGGCTTTCCCGTGTTGTGCTCCCCCTCAAACTCGGAAACTAGTCAGTATGGCGAGATTTGAAGAGGACTTTGACGGCGCCTTAAAGCTAGCATGTTTCCGTCGAAAATTGCAAAGAACTTCAAAAGATTTGCTGACAGCATTTGCAGAGGAAGAAAGATGTTCTGGCACTATTCCGGATGGACTCCGCTGCTGCTCCCCGGGGTTAGCCCCGCCCTGGACGATTGTGATTGGTTTAGAGTAATAAAAACAGGCCAGCCCAGTGTCCCCCCGGATAGACGGCTCTAAATAGCGTGGTTCCAGACCATTCTACTTGCTGTAGTTTGGTCTGGCTTTGCGAGACTAGATAAGGTGTGACAGAGAGATAAGACCTCATGGCTCCAGACTGAGAACCCAGTCCGGTCCCTAAAGGACCTGCAGACCGGACCCTAAAGGACGGACCCCCAGACCACCAGACGGGTCCGGCCCAGACCCCTCACCTCCTCCTGGGCGTAGTTCAGCTTGTACGCCCTCTTCACGGCCGGGTCGAAGATGGTCTGGGGGGTCCAGACCCGGATCTGCAGCAGGCCCATGTTGACCCAGAAGACCCCGGACTGGACCGTGTGGTCCGGCCCCCCGGTCCGGCTCTGCAGGTACTGGTCCAGGCAGGCCAGGCAGGCCTCGGCCACGCCCTCGGGCAGCAGGCTGCGGGGCAGGGCGTCCTGCAGGGCGGCCTGGAGGTCCCGGGCGGGCCCGCGGGGGTCCCGGTCCTCCTGGACCAGCCCCTCGCAGCTCTCCATGTAGCCCTCCAGCAGCGGGGGGGGCAGCAGGTCCGCCATGCTCTGCAGCTGGCGGCGCAGGAGCACCCCCTGGAGACGCAGGTCCCCCGCTCTGAGGGGGGGGCGGGAGGGGGGAGGGAGGGAGGGAGGGAGGGGAAAGGAGAGGTGGGGAGGGAGGGAGGGAAAGGAGGGAGGGATGGGGGAGACGATGGTTTTGATTTAATATCCAATTAAAACTTCCTCTATTCGTGAAAAGGGTTCACAAATAAAATGAAGACGATGTAGCGGGGCCCTCTTCTACCCCCTGTGAGCTTGGCTGTAGTGCGCTGCGTGTCTAGCATGTAGCGTGTGTTTAGCATGTAGCTTATCTGTCTTTCTGTAGCGCGTAGCATGTAGCATGTCTGTACTGGTAGCTATCTGTACCATGTCAGTAGCGTGTAGCGTGTCTCTACTGGTAGCTACCTGTACCGTGTCAGTAGCGTGTAGCGTGTCTGTACAGGTAGCGTGTCTGTACTGGTAGCTACCTGTGGAGTGTCAGTAGCGTGCAGCGTGTCTGTAGCGTGTCTGTACTGGTAGCTACCTGTACCGTGTCAGTAGCGTGTAGCGTGTCTGTACTGGTAGCTACCTGTACCATGTCAGTAGCGTGTAGCGTGTCTGTAGCGTATCTGTACTGGTAGCTACCTGTACCGTGTCAGTAGCGTGTAGCGTGTCTGTACTGGTAGCTACCTGTACCGTGTCAGTAGCGTGTAGCGTGTCTGTAGCGTGTCTGTACTGGTAGCTACCTGTACCGTGTCAGTAGCGTGTAGCGTGTCTGCGGTCTCACCTGAACTCGGCGAGCGCGGGCAGCGCCATGTTGTCCCAGAGGACGGCGTTGGCGTCCGTCAGCTGCTGCAGCCGCTCCCGCCACTCGCCCAGCGACACGTGGGAGGAGCCTAGCAGCGCCGCGCACGACGGGTCCCAGCCCGGCCGCGGCTCGCCGCAGCTCAGCACTCCCAGCATGCACCTGGACCACACCGCCTTGCTCAGCGCCGCCGGGCCCTGGGGTGGGGGGGGGGGGGGGGGAGACAGGACGGTTTAAACCCTTACTAGCAGTGCCAGGCTCAAAGGGGCGTGGCAGGCCGTCGTCAAAAGGCCCCGCCCCCAAGACCCTAAAGGACTGAGATGAGAAGGAACCCAAACCCAGAGGAACCTGGAGGGGGAACCTTGAGGAGGAACCTTGAGGAGGAACCTTGAGGAGGAACCTTCAGGTGGAACCTTCAGGTGGAACCTTGAGGTGGAACCTTGAGGAGGAGCAAGGAACCTTTAGGAGGAACCTTGAGGTGGAACCTTGAGGAGGAACCCAGAAGAGGGATCCATCCTTCCTGTTATGTACAGAGTATAGGAAGTACATAACAGGATATATCATCGGAACCGATGCCTTACTATTTGCAGATACTCACCACGGTGTCGGCCCGGTGCGGTTTGATTGGCTCGCGGACCTCGGCACTCAGAGGGTTCCACTTGAGCCAGCGGTCGGGGTCGGAGGTCACGCTGCTGTTCCACAGCGCGGCCAGGGCCTCGGAGAGCAGCTCACACCACACGAACTGCAGCTCCTCCGCAGGCTGGGAGGGGGAAGGGCAACCGGCGGTCAGGACTCAGTCGCTCCACGCACCCCACACCTGACAGGACCGCTCTGGCTAAAGGTTCAGCGCGGTGGGGGGGGGGGGGGGCTGGGGGGGGGTACTGACCCGGTCGCTGGTGAGCAGGAACCACAGCGGCTGCAGCTGGCTCAGGTTCATGGGCGTGGACTGCAGGCAGAACCTCAGGTGCCGGGACAGCTCCTGACGGAGGCCCTCCTCCACCTCCGGCTCCCTGGGGACAGAGGCCGCACGTTCGATTCCGCTGATGCCACGCAACACATTATATATAAGATATCACATGACTTCATTAAGAGGTACTGATATCAGAGGGCGATCTAAACACAATTCTATAGTATATATTATTAGTATAGTATATATAGTAGTGTGTGTATAGTATAGTGTGTGTATAGTATAGTTTACCCCTGAGTCAGGGCCAGCTGCAGCAGGTCGGTGCTCAGCCTCAGCTGGTTGAGGACGGCCAGCTCCTCCATCAGAGGCCAGAGCTGGGCCCTCCTCTGGAGCTGCTGCAGGAGCTGCCTGCTGGGAGGGGCGTCACCTCCCTCTGCTGCTGCTCCTCCTCCTCCTCCTCCTCCTCGGCCCAGCTCCTCCGGCCGCGCCTCCAGGAGCCCGTGGGACGACATGAGGCGGTACTGCTTCTCCACGCAGGAGTGGAGCTTATCCAGCACCCCTAGAGGAGGAGGAGGAGGAGGAGGAAGACGAAGAGGAGGAGGACCATGAGGGGGGGAGGAGGAGGAGGAAGAGGAGGAGGAGGAGCAGGAGGAGGAGGAGGAAGAGGAGGAGGAGCAGGAGGAGGAGGAAGAGGGGGAGGAGGAGGAGAAGGAAAAGGAGAGAAGATGGTTGGAGAGTAGGAGAAGGAGAGAGGATGAGAAGGGAGAGAAGGATAGACAGGATGAAGGGTTTGGAGGAGCAGGGAGAGGAGCAGGAGGAGGAGGAGGAGGGAGAGGAAGAGGAGGAAGAGGAAGAGGAAGAGGAGGAGGAGGAGGAGGGAGAGGAGCATGAGGAGGAGGAGGGAGAGGAAGAGGAAGAGGAGGAGGAGGAGGGAGAGGAAGAGGAGGAGGGAGAGGAGGAGGAAGAGGAGGAGGAGGAGGAGGAGGAGGAGGAGGAGGAGGAGGAGGAGCGAGAGGAGCATGAGGAGGAGGAGGGAGAGGAAGAGGAGGAGGAGGAGGAGGAGGAGGAGGAGGAGGAGGAGGAAGAGGAGGAGGAGGGAGAGGAAGAGGAGGAGGAGGGAGAGGAGGAGGGAGAGGAGCAGGGTTAGGTGACAGTGAACCACGGGGCGGTCTGGGACAGAGCGGTGAGGGGGGTGTGATGTCAGCGGGCTCTGAGCTCTGTACCGGTGTTCTGGGCCTCCAGCTGGTTGTTGGCCAGCAGCACCAGGCCCCAGGCTTCCAGCAGGCTTTCCTTGGTGTCCAGGCCCAGCGAGGCGCCCTGCAGGCGGGTCAGCTCACACCTCCGCAGGGGGGCGCCCCCGTCCAGCCGCAGCTCGCTCACGTCCAGCGCCTGACTCAGCACCCGCAGGCGCGACGCACAGTCCGCCACCGACTCCAGCTGGGGGGGGAGGGGGGGGACGCAGAGGGAGGAGAGGGTTTGAATCACAGTCAAAGGTTCCGGGTTCGAACCCTGAATGTGCCGTTTGTATCCTTTGTGTATAGATGGGTGCCTTTGACATAAGTAGCTCTTTGATATAATAACTTTTTAGAATTATCTTCAAGATCAACATAAATAGATTGATAATAGACATAAATAGATCAACAACACATCCACTCGATGATTCGCTTCGACTCCAGCCGGCTTTTATTGCTAACGGCTAATGGTTCAGTATTCAAAATGCCCGACAGTCTCCGGTGTACAGGAAGTGATGTCACAGCGACATCATGATGTGATGTCGCAGCTCCAGATCATCTAACCCCGGACCCCCGGCTAGAGTCCGGCGGGGGGGGTATAGGTGGTTGATCAGAGTGACCTCCTGACCTTGAACGGCAGCGCTTTGCCCAGGATCTTCTGGATGCCCTTCAGGGCGGTCGTCATGGAGACGGGCGTGGAGAGGACCGTCTGGATGGCGGCCGCCACCGTGTTCAGCTCCTGGAGACCCCTGCAGACACAGACCGGCCAATCAGAGGCAAGGGACGCTCCAATAGGGGGATAGGGGGTGGGGGGGATCTGGCAACCCTCTTAACACCGAATACCAACTGATAACGTTGTGGTGGCGTTGCTGGGAGCTATATGTTAGCATTAGCTCCATGAGGAGAGAAATAGGGGTGTTGATATTAGCTGTATGTTAGCATTAGCTCCATGAGAATAGATGGGGGGTTGTTGATACTAGCTGTATGTTAGCATTAGCTCTATGAGAATAGATTAGTGGGGGTTGATATTAGCTGTATGTTCGCATTAGCTCCATGAGAAGAGATTTGGGGGTGTTGATGTTAGCTGTATGTTAGCATTAGCTCCATGAGAATAGATGGGGGGTTGTTGATATTAGCTGTATGTTAGCATTAGCTCCATGAGAAGAGATTTGGGGGTGTTGATGTTAGCTGTATGTTAGCATTAGCTCCATGAGCAGGGATCGGGGGTCTTACTGGAAGTCGTTCAGGCCGTCCCCCAGCAGCAGCTGGGGCAGCCGCAGGATGAGGTGCTTGTGGATCCACTGCCAGTGCAGCGACAGCACCGACACGCCCTGGGAGTCCGCCGCCAGCGTGTTGCACACGTCCCAGAACCGGTCCCGCCACTGCAGCTGCTGCAGGATCTGATGGGAGACGCACACACACACACACACACACACAGAGACACACACACACACACACAGACACAGTACACATAAAGACACAGAAAACACACAGAGACACAGACACGCAGACACACAGACAGACAGACACACACACACACACACACACAGACAGAGACACACACAGACACACATACAGACAGATACACACACAGACAGACGCACACACAGACAGAGACAAAGACACACAGACACACACACACACACGTACACACACACAGAGACACAGACACAGACACAGAGACACACACACACACAGACACAGTACAGATACAGACAGACAGACACACACACACAGACATGCAGACACACAGAGACACAGACACACGTAGACACAGACACATGTACACACAGACACATGCACATATATATATATAAGAAACCGATTCCTCAACACCTAAATGATTGCAGGTGTGGTCTGATGGGGTCTGAGGGGGTCTGAGGGGTTCTGGGGGGGTCTGGGGGGGTCTGGGGGGTCCGTACCTCGAACATGATGTGGTCTGAGATGTAGGGCTGTCCGGTCTGGATGGCCTGCAGCGTGAAGACGTCCCAGAGGTCGAAGAACGTCCGCAGGTGCATGAGGACGGGGTGGGGCAGGTGGCCGATGTCCACCGAGCCTGGGGACGGACACACAGACACTAGGACTACAACTCCCAGAATACACCTGGGGTCACCAGAACCTGAACTCTGTCTGAGGACGTTCAAGTTACAAACTGTATTTTGAGCAGGCTTGGCTGCTGTGTGTTTAAAACATATATGCTTATTTTGTGATATTTGCTAATGTTTACTTCCTGATAGTGTACCACTGCTGTGGGTGTGTGTGGTACCTTTACTGAAGGCCGTGGCGATCCTCAGGGCACAGTTCTGGGCTGAGAGGCTGATGGCGCAGGTGCAGATGACCGACCGCTCCTCCCGGTCCATCAACAGGACCACCCTGGACCCCCCCGTAGAACACGCCGGGTTAAACACCGCTCAGAGAACACGCCGGGTTTAACACCGCTCAGAGAACACGCCCGGGTTTAACACCGCTCAGAGACTCGCTGGGTACACGTCCTCTCTGAAGCCCAGTCCTTTGGCGGTTAACCTGACAGTAGCACTAAGGACTCCTGGATCGGCTAGTGGTTAGTACGAGGCCCAGCCAAAGGGTTCTGGGTTTGATTCCCCAATGTACTCAGCGCCTCCTATATGCATCCTAGAGCAAGAATCCCCCTGACCCCTACCTGTTCATTAATGGCCCCATACCGTTTACCCCAGATCTAACTACACAAAAAATGCTAAACATATATTCTGAATATAGTCTTGAAACCGTTGCTCACCGTTTCTATTTTTTTATTATTATTTATTGCTTTTGGAATGTCACGCGACCTGTTGAACTGTAGTGCATGTACTGCAGTACTGTAGTACCACAGTACATTCCAGGTGTATGATCTCCAGGTGTGTGCAGGGCTCACCTGTACTACAGTACATGTACTACAGTACCACATTACATTACAGGTGTGTGATCTCCAGGTGTGTGATCTCCAGGTGTGTGATCGCCAGGTGTGTGATCGCCAGGTGTGTGATCGCCAGGTGTGTGATCGCCAGGTGTGCGGGGGGCTCACCTGTTGGCCACAGCGTTGAGTGCCTCCAGGAACTCCAGGTAGCGCTCCTCATCCTCAAAGTTACACTTGTTGGCCAGGATGTCCAGGTACTGCTTGTTCCAGCGCATGTCCACCAGGATGCGGTACTCGTCTGGGGGTCAGAGGTCAGGAGGACTAGCTGTGTGTGTGTGCGTGGGTACAGTTAGCCTATATCTAGGATTATATGTCTCTGTGTTCATGGGTCAGCTCACCTTCTGTGTTTCTGTACGTTTTTTCTAATTCGTGTAAACCACACTCTCTCGATTGCCCAAGACAAATTTCTCTACCTAAGAGAAATCAAAGGCTCATCTCATCTTATCTCTTAGCTAACAGTCGCTAAACACACGGTACTCATCTGGGAAGCCAGGTAGCGGTAAGTGGGAGGGGCCTGAATAATGTTAAGATATGGGTAGGTGGGAGGAGCCTGTGTCAGATAAAGTAGGAGGAGCCTGATCATTGGTGGGAGGCGCCTGATCAAGGGTGGGAGGAGCCTGTGTCAGCTAAAGTGTGAGGAGCCTGTGTCAGATAAAGTGGGAGGAGCCCGTCCATGGGTGAGAGGAGCCTTTGTCTGACAAAGTGGGAGGGGCCATACCATGAGTAGGAGGAGCCTGACCATGGGTGGGAGGAGCCTGACCATGGGTGGGAGGAGCCTGTGGACCTACCTGTGCTGTGAGGCTGCAGCAGCTCGGCCAGGGACCGCCCCTTGGCCGTCAGCTTGCTGCTGAACACCGCCTTCAGGGCGCGGTTCCCCGCCTCCACCTGTACCAGGGCGGGGTCTGAACCCGGGGGGGGGGGGGGGGGGGGCGAAGAGGTAGGTTAATAATAAGAAGAGGTAGGTTAATAATAAGAAGTTAGAGTATATACTAAGTACAGATAGTGTAGTAATAAGTACAGATAGTGTAGTAATAAGTACAGATAGTGTAGTAATAAGTACAGATAGTATATAATAAGTAGAGGTATTGTACCGGGGGTGTGTTTTTGGTGCTTCCCCAGGTGGGTGAGCCCGTTTGAGTTATAGTATATAATAAGTAGAGATAGTATATAGAGTTAAAGTATATAATAAGCAGAGATAGTGTAGTAATAGTATATGTTACCGGGGGCGTGTTTGTAGTGCTTCCCCAGGTGCGTGAGCCAGTTGGAGCGCAGCGCCCAGTCCCCGTGCGAGGCGCGCTCCGTGAGCAGCCGCACGGCGCTGGGGATGAGCCGCAGGGCGTCGCCGTCCTCCAGGTCGACCACGCCCCCGCAGAACACCTGGCCCTCGAAGGCCCCGCCCCCCGCCGCCCCGCCCTGCAGCGCCCTCTGCAGGTCGCTCAGGCTCAGCGGCCGCGTCCTGAGAGAGAGAGACACACACACACACACACACACACACACACACTTAGGTTCATGGTAAGCCTGAGGATCAGGTTTAGGGTAAGCATCAAGGTCAGGGGTCAAGGTTTAGGGTAAGGGTAAGCCTCAGGGTCCGAGGCCAGGGTTAGGGGTCAGGGTAAGCCTCAGGGTCCGAGGTCAGGGGTCAGGGTAAGCCTCAGGGTCAGAGGTCAGGGGTTAGGGTAAGCCTCAGGGTCAGAGGTCAGGGTCAGGGTTAGGTTCAGGGGTCAGGGTAAGCCTCAGGGTCAGAGGTCAGGGTTAGGTTCAGGGGTCAGGGTAAGCCTCAGGGTCAGAGGTCAGGGTCAGAGGTCAGGGTCTGAGGTCAGGGTCAGGGGTCAGAGGTCAGAGGTCCTCACCGTTTGCCCTGCAGGCTGAGGGTGTTGAGGCAGAAGGAGAGCACCTGTCCGTCGCGGAGCACGGCGGAGAAGCAGGCGTCCTCCGTGGAGCTGAGCGCCGAGGGGAAGCCGTCGGGCCACACCCCCGCACACAGCAGCCCCGCCCCCCAGTCCTCCGAGTCCAGGATGGCCAGGTGCTGCTCGATCACCTGCTGGGCCAGCTGGGGGGGGAGAGGGAGGGTTAGAGGGGAGAGGGTTAGGGAGAGGGGGAGGGGGTTAGGGGGGAGAGAGAGGGAGAGTTAGGGGGGAGAGGGAGGGTTGGGGGGGGAGAGAGAGAGGGTTAGGGGGGAGAGAGAGAGGTTTAGGGTAGGGGGGAGAGAGAGGTTTAGGGTAGGGGGGAGAGAGAGGGTTAGGGGGGAGAGAGATGGGTTAGGGGGGAGAAAGGGAGGGTGAGGGGGGAGAGAGGGAGGGTTAGGGGGGAGAGAGAGAGTTATACCCTGACAGTGTTTCCCCCAGTAAATGTCTTAGTCAAGGTGGTCAAGGAGCGGGGGGGGGGGGGGGGGGGGGGGGGTGCATTATTGATCTTTATTTTTACACCTGATGGAAGTATGTTTTCTTTCCCTACGAGAGTTTTCTACTTTGTTAATGCATAATAATTAAAAAAAAAAAAAAAAAAAAAATTGATAATTTCTTTTATTTATTTTATATACATTGGTAGTCAAGGCGGGGCCCTATTGTTGATAAGGCGGCCGCCTTAACAATACAGTGCTGGGGGAAACACTGCCCTGAGCTGGGGGGAGGACTGGGCACCGTGGATCAGCTCTATCTCCGCTCTATAGTCTCTCAGCTCCGTCTCTTACCCTCTGGCTCTATAGTGTCTCAGCTCTGTCTCCTACCCTCTGCCTCTATAGTGTCTCAGCTCTGTCTCTTACCCTCTGGCTCTATAGTGTCTCAGCTCCGTCTCTTACCCTCTGGCTCTATAGTGTCTCAGCTCTGTCTCTTACCCTCTGGCTCTATAGTGTCTCAGCTCTGTCTCTTACCCTCTGGCTCTATAGTGTCTCAGCTCCGTCTCTTACCCTCTGGCTCTACAGTAACTCAGCTCTGTCTCTTACCCTCTGGCTCTATAGTGTCTCAGCTCCGTCTCTTACCCTCTGCCTCTATAGTGTCTCAGCTCCGTCTCTTACCCTCTGGCTCTGTCTCTTACCCTCTGGCTCTATAGTGTCTCAGCTCCGTCTCTTAACCTCCGGCTCTATAGTGTCTCAGCTCCGTCTCTTACCCTCTGGCTCTATAGTGTCTCAGCTCCGTCTCTTACCCTCTGGCTCTACAGTAACTCAGCTCTGTCTCTTACCCTCTGGCTCTATAGTGTCTCAGCTCCGTCTCTTACCCTCTGCCTCTATAGTGTCTCAGCTCCGTCTCTTACCCTCTGGCTCTGTCTCTTACCCTCTGGCTCTATAGTGTCTCAGCTCCGTCTCTTAACCTCCGGCTCTATAGTGTCTCAGCTCCGTCTCTTACCCTCTGGCTCTAAAGTGTCTCAGCTCCGTCTCTTACCCTCTGGCTCTATAGTGTCTCAGCTCTGTCTCTTACCCTCTGGCTCTATAGTGTTTCAGCTCCGTCTCTTACCCTCTGGCTCTATAGTGTCTCAGCTCCGTCTCTTACCCTCTGGCTCTATAGTGTCTCAGCTCTTTCTCTTACCCTCTGGCTCTATAGTGTCTCAGCTCTGTCTCTTACCCTCTGGCTGGCCGGGCTGCGCTGGCAGAGGGAGTAGGCGGCTCCGCAGGCGTACTGCAGGGCGCTGGGCAGGTCCACGCCGCGCTGCAGCTGGCTGCCCAGCAGGGCGGCGCCGGAGAGCAGCGTGGCCACCGAGGAGGTCGGGGAGTCTGGGGAGAAGAAGACCGGTTGGACTCAGAGGTAGCCACATGCTAGTCCGTGGCTAGCACGTAGCCAGATGCTAGCCCCTGGCTAGCTGGTAGCCACAGGCTAGTCCCTGCTAGCATCCGACACACCAATGACATAGTTAATATCATGTAGAAAGGACTAACAAGACTGAGGAGAGCTATTCAGTCTATCTGATAGTCGGACTAATGAATAGAATGAAAACAGTGTTCATACTAAACATCGTGTAATGTTTGACCTGTTTGATGACATCTGGTATTCAAACATTAACTTTTAGCGCATTTAGCATTAGTCAGAAGAAACAGTAACCCTAATAATTATATGAATGAGTGGTACCCCAGATGGCGGTCTTGATGCCCTTGTGGATCTCCAGCAGCAGGTCGCACACGCAGTCGCCCACCACCCCGGCCGTGTGCAGCAGGCTCTTGATGTCCAGCAGGTCCCAGCAGACGCCCTCGTGCTCCCCCGGGACGTAGATCTCCACGCCCCGGTTCCTCATGGCCCGAGAGATCTCCCCGTGGGACGGGTCCATGGTGAGGAACAACCTAAAGAAACAGTTTATAAGTTATAACTACAAATGTTCCTGACATGTTATAACTCCACATGTTCCTGACATGTTAAAACCAAACGTGTTACTGACACGTTAAAACCAAACGTGTTTCTGACATGTTATAACTCAAGATGTGTCCGACATGTTATAACTCCACATGTTTCTGACATGATATAACTCCACATGATTCTGACATGTTATAACTCCACATGTTTCTGACATGATATAACTCCACATGATTCTGACATGATATGACAGGTTGGGGGCGTGGCTTCTCACCTGAAGTTGGGGTGGGGTGTGACCTTGGGCGTGGTCCCGTCGATGACGCCCCTCTCGTTGATGGTCAGGCAGCCCCCTGGCTCCAGCAGAGCGTTGAGGCGGTCCAGCACCGACGGGCTGCACAACACCACAGAGGACAACACAACACGGTGAACGCACAACAACACACAACACGGTGAACGCACAGCACAACAACACAACACGGTGAACGCACAGCAACACACAACACGGTGACCGCACAGCACAACAACACAACACGGTGACCGCACAACAACGCACAACACGGTGACCGCACAACAACACAACACGGTGAACGCAAAACAACACCACAACACGGTGACCGCACAGCACAACAACACAACACGGTGAACGCACTACACAACAACACAACACGGTGAACGCACAGCACAACAACACAACACGGTGAACGCACAGCAACACACAACACGGTGACCGCACAGCACAACACAACACGGTGAACGCACAACAACACACAACACGGTGACCGCAAAACAACACCACAACACGGTGAACGCACTACACAACAACACAACACGGTGAACGCACAGCACAACAACACAACACGGTGAACGCACAGCAACACACAACACGGTGAACGCACAACAACACACAACACGGTGACCGCACAACAACGCACAACACAGTGAACGCACAACACCACAACACGGTGAACGCACTACACAACAACACAACACGGCGAACGCACTACACAACAGAGGACAACACAACACGGTGAACGCACAGCACAACACAACAACACAACACAGTGACACAAAACACAATACGCTGAACGAACACCACAGTGAACGCCCAACTAAACGGGAACGCACAACACAACACATGAAAGCACAACACAACAACACACCATAACACAAACGCACAACACAACACAACATGGTGAACGCACAGCACAACACCACAGCACAAAACGCTGAACGTTGACTGGCTGGCAGGGTTGACTCCGCCGCCGGTGTGTGGGTGCATTAATACGCGTATGAATGGGTGAAGGTGAGGCAGTATCGTGCAGCGCTTTGAGCAGCCGCTGGTTAGCACAGCGCAGGAAGTGAGCGGGGGGGCACTTCCTGGGCGTCACCTGCAGAAGTTGACGTTGTCCATGAGCAGCCAGTCCCCGGCGGTGAGCGCCTGCACCAGCATGCCGTCTAGCCACTCGAAGCCCCCGTTGGTCCAGCCGTCCTCCAGCTGGGCCAGCCGCTCCTTCAGCAGCGTGAACTCCATCTGCAGCTTGGACATGTCTGGGGGCGCAGGGGTCACGGGTCAGCGAGGGGTCACAGGGGTCACAGCTCAGCGAGGGGTCCCAGGGGTCAGTGAGGGGTCTCAGGTCAGCGAGGGGTCAGCGGGGACCAGGGTCCTCACAACAGCACGTCAAGAGCTTGGTGTCGAGCTACTGAGGTATGTAGCATGTATCGTCATGTTAGCATGTAGCATTATGTGTGCAGCGATTAGCTACTAGCATGTATCAAGTAACGGATACCTGGGGAGTCCTTGAGCTTGGTGATGAGCTACTGTTAGCATGTAGTGTTATCGTGCTAGTGGCTACCTGTGAAGACCTTGAGCTTGGTGTTGAGCTTCTGTTAGCATGCGTTAGGATGTAGCGTTAGCGTTCTGGAGGCTATCTGTTAAGACCTTGAGCCTGGTGTTGAGCTACTGTTAGCATGTAGCGTAAGCATGCTAGTGGCTACCTGTGAAGACCTTGAGCCTGATGTTGAGCTTCTGTTAGCATGTATCGTTAGCGTGCTAGCGGCTAACTGTGAAGACCTTGAGCCTGGTGTTGAGCTACTGTTAGCATGTTTTAGCTTCCGTTAGCATGTAGCGTTAGCTCGCTAGCGGCTACCTGTGAAGACCTTGAGCTTGGTGTTGAGCTTCTGCAGCAGCAGGATGATGACCTCCAGCTTGTTGAGGGCCTCCGCCGTGACCACTCCCCCGGAGCGCTCCAGCCCCGCCTCCTTCAGCCAGCGGCGGAACAGCCCCCAGGTCTTCAGCAGGAACTCCGTGTCCTGCACGCCCACGTCCAGCGACATCAGGCCCCGCCGCGTCACCATGGCAACCACGTAGTCCACGTTCTCCAGCACCTGCTGCCACGGCCGCATGATGTCCACCTGGTAGGGAGGGGGGGAGGTTAGCACGGGGCTAGCATCAGCGCTAGCCCTAGCATCAGTGCTAGCATCAGCGCTAGCCCTCGGGTTGGTCCTAGCATCAGCTCTAGCTCTAGCCCTAGCATCAGCGCTAGCATCAGCGCTAGCCCTAGCATCAGCATCAGGTCTAGCCCAAGGGATGGTCCTAGCATCTGCACTAGCATTAGCACCAGGGATGGGCAAAATGATTATTTTCCGGGAACTAGTTCTTTCAGTTCAGTTCACTATAAGGATTCGTTTATTTGATTCGGTCGTTTTGATTCGTGCGTTACGTCAGATTACGTCTTAAAAAAAAAAAAAAAAAAAAAATCTTTTTATTATTATTATTTTAATAATATACGGCGGTACCGTAATATTCGACGGTACCGCCTTGTCATTGGTTTACCCAGGTGCCATTGAAACACCATTGCTACCTCTCATTGGCTGAATCTTTGAGAACGTTGTAGACTCAATCAATATAAGTCGCGGCGAGACGAAGCTCTGTTCGTTTGTATATTTTATTTACGTGACCATATTTTTGGTTGATGTTTAAAAAAAAGAATCAAAGAACCAGTTCTTCTTGTTTTGGGGAACCAGTTCTTGTCGTTCACGTTCGGGATTCGTTCGTTGTAACAAATCGGTCGCGACCGACACATCCCTAATTAGCACTAGCCCTAGCATCAGCGCCAGCATCTGCGCTAGTCCTAGCATCAGCATTAGGATCAGTATCAGGTCTAGCCCAAGGGATGGTCCTAGCATCTGCACTAGCATCAGTGCTAGCCCTAGCATCAGCGCTAGCCCTAGCATCTGCACTAGCATCAGCGCTAGCTCTAGCATCTGCACTAGCATCAGCGCTAGCCCTAGCATCTGTACTAGCATCAGTGCTAGCCCTAGCATCTGCACTAGCATCAGTGCTAGCCCTAGCATCAGCACTTGCATCAGCACCAAGTACAACATACACTGAAGTGCGTAGGAGGGATGCGGGGCTGTGGGGTGTGGGGGTGTTGGTGTGAGGGGGGTCCGGGCCTCACCTGCTCGAAGCCGCCCAGCAGCTCGGTGGTGTCCATGGCGCTGTTCATGGCCATGACGCGCAGCCGATGGCCGGTGAGCAGGGCCAGCAGCCGCACCAGGCTGGTCTTGCCGCTGGCGGTGGGCCCGACCAGCACCGACATCCAGCCCATCTCCACGCACTTCATCAGGGACTCCAGGGGCCGCAGCGCCTGGTGGGTGATGGACAGGGGCGGGTCCAGGGTGGCCGGGGCCCCCCCGCTGCGCTGGAGGACCGAGAAGCCCACCTGGGGGGGGGGGGGGGGGGGGGAGGTTCTCATTAGGAATCAATATGTTGGAGATTCAGTCAATGATAATTCAGCTTAGCATGCTACGTCTTAGTTAATGATAATGTAGCTTAGCATAGCAGGCTACGTTTTAGTTAATGATAATGTAGCTTATCATAGCAGGCTACGTCTTAGTTAACGATAATGTAGCTTAGCATAGCAGGCTACGTTTTAGTTAATGATAATGTAGCTTATCATAGCATGCTACGTCTTAGTTAATGATAATGTAGCTTAGCATAGCAGGCTACGTTTTAGTTAATGATAGTGTAGCTTATCATAGCAGGCTACGTCTTAGTTAATGATAATGTAGCTTAGCATAGCAGGCTACGTTTTAATTAATGATAATGTAGCTTAGCATAGCAGGCTACGTCTTAGTTAATGATAATGTAGCTTAGCATAGCAGGCTACGTTTTAGTTAATGATAATGTAGCATAGCATAGCAGGCTACGTCTTAGTTAATGATAATGTAGCGTAGCATAGCAAGCTACGTTTTAGTTAATGATAATGTAGCTTAGCATAGCAGGCTACGTTTTAATTAATGATAATGTAGCTTAGCATAGCAGGCTACGTCTTAGTTAATGATAATGTAGCTTAGCATAGCAGGCTACGTTTTAGTTAATGATAATGTAGCATAGCATAGCAGGCTACGTCTTAGTTAATGATAATGTAGCGTAGCATAGCAGGCTACGTTTTAGTTAATACTTAATCCAACACAATAACAGAAGAGAGGCAGAGCCATGCGGACCGACCTGCAGGTTGAGGGGGGTGATGTGGAACTCTCTGGACCGGGCGTACGGCTCGAAGTCCGCCCCGAACACCTTCCTGAACACACACAGCACCTGGGGGGAGACAGGCATCAGCACAGGGGTACATCCTGAACACCTGGCCTTCAGCAAGGGGGTGCCCCCTGAACACCTGGCCTCACCTGGCCAGTCTTTAATGATGATTGGCTGTATGGAACATTGACCTTATCTTCCTTAACTAATACATTGAATCCATCATTATTACGTTAGCCTTGACAGACATCCTTCAGCTAGTGACGAGAACGTTTGGGAACGTTTAAGGTTCAAGGTTTATTACAAATAGTTTTACAGTACGTCTGAGACGGCCGGCCAGACATACTGACACCCAGACAGTCAAACATAGTCAGTCAGTAAGGGGGTCAGCCAGTGAGCCAGCCTGAGTCAGTCAGTCAGTCAGTCAGCCCCCCTCCGTTACCTGTGCCTTGTCGGCCTCGGAACGCATGCGGTCGGCGTAGACCAGACCCACGTGCTGCCCCGGGTTGAAGAAGCCTGGCGATTGGTCGGCCTGCATCAGCTGACACCAGCGGAACATGTCGCGCAGGTTGAACTCCCAGGGGCCCCCTCTCTGACCCCACTTCCTCTCCACGCTCACTTCCTGTACCAGCTGGGAGCGGCGCGAAGGACAAATTAATTAAACATACAGAATTTGGAACAAATACAATAAATATGATTAAATGTAAACGCATCAAATGTGTTGGTTGACAACATTGCATGTTTCCAGCACTTCCTGGACGTGGTCCCACCGTGTGGCTGAACTCCACCATCTTGGAGATGATCTCCTTGTCGATGTTGGGGAAGATGGCGTCTCCGATGAACTCCATGTCTCCGCTGGTCAGCTGGTCCACGAACACCTGGAGACAGAGGAGAGACGCAGGTCAAGATAATGACCAGCTAGAGACCAGCAGGTCAAGATAAAGAACAGCTAGAGACCAGCAGGTCAAGATAAAGACCAGACCAGCAGGTCAGTCTAAAGACCAGCTAGAGACCAGCGGGTCAGTCTACAGACCAGCTAGAGACCGGCAGGTCAAGATAAAGAACAGCTAGAGACCAGCAGGTCAGTCTAAAGACCAGCAGGAGGTCAATACTTCGGTACCTGGATGAAGGACTCTATTTTAGATGTGTATATCAGAGTACTCCCACAGCACTACTACTGTATAACAGCAGTACTACCACAGTACTACTATTGTATATCAGAGTACTCCCACAGCACTACTACTGTATATCAGAGTACTCCCACAGTACTACTATTGTATATCAGAGTACTCCCACAGCACTACTACTGTATATCAGAGTACTACCACAGTACTACTACTACTGTATAACCACAGTACTACCACAGTACTACTACTGTATATCACAGTACTACCACAGTACTACTACTGTATAACAGCAGTACTACCACAGTACTACTACTGTATATCACAGTACTACCACAGTACTACTACTGTATAACAGCAGTACTACCACAGTACTACTACTGTATATCACAGTACTACCACAGTACTACTACTGTATAACAGCAGTTACACAGTACCACAGTACAACTACAGTACCTGTGTGAAGCAGTTGAGAAAGGACTTGTACAGCCCCTAGTTTAGATGCGTATATCTACAGTACTACTTAGAGTAATACTACAGTACTACTACAGTACTAGTACTCGTGGTACCTGTGTGAAGCGGTTGAGGAAGGACTTGGGCAGCCCCTTGCGCCCGCCCCCCTGGGTGAAGGGGTTCTGGCAGCCGAAGATGCGTGTCTTGTGGTGCTGGACCTGGAAGCTCATCCCCAGCTCGGGGATGTAGATCTCAGCACGGTGGTCGAAGCAGGCGTTCAGGCCCTCCAGGACCGACTGGGAGGCCAGGTTCAGCTGCAGGGCAGGACACGGGTCAGCAAACAGACAGACAGGCACATGGGTCAGCAGACAGACAGACAGACAGACACATGGGTCAGCAAACGGACAGACGGACACTCGGGTCAGCAAACAGACAGACAGACACACACACACACACACGGGTCAACTTACAGAAGATACACAAAAAAAAACACACAGGTCAACGTACAGAGGAGAGGACACACAACGGATCAACGTACACACACACACACACCCACACACACCCACCCACAAACACACACACCCACACACACCTCGTCCAGGACGATCCAGTGTCCGGCCTTCAAGGCGGCCAACAGGGGTCCGTCCCTCCAGGCGAACTCCCCCCCCTTCCCCCCCTCCACTGGGAGGTCCGTCCCGAACAGGTCCGTCACATCCTGCAGGGGGAGAGAGAGGGGGGGGGAGAGAGCGGGGGAGAGAGAGCGGGGGAGAGAGGGGAGAGAAATGAGATGAGACATTTGACATGGGGAGCGTTTTTCACCCACTAGGAATATTAGGAACGAGGGGAACAAACGAGACACAGCCATTTAAAATAAAGTATTAATAAACTAAAACTATACTAGCACTATAGTAAGACTCCTTACTCGAGACATCGTCGCTAAAACACTAAACATGGTCAAATAACGTTTCTCAGGAAGTGTCTTTGATGAGACAGAGGAGTTTTTAGGAGTTGGACCCACGGTCTGCTCTGACAGGTTGATCCGGACCAGGTGGTTCCCTGAGGCCTGGGCCAGCGCCCCCACCAGGCTGGTCTTGCCCACGCCGGGGGAGCCCTCCAGCAGCACGGGCCGCTGCAGCTTCAGGGCCCTCAGGAGCCGCTGGGCGTTGACCGCCGTGGTGCCCGCCCCCATGGCGTAGTCCGCCAGGCTGCGGCCCTCGCTCTGAGGACCTGGGTGGGGGGGGGGGGGGGCAAGGAGAGGGGGGTGGGGGTCAGAGACGGAGGGTCTTGTAAGCATGTGATCGCACAAGCACGGTCGCGTGGGCACATGCATGCTCCTTGACGTGCACTGACTCGCATACATGCACGTAGACACATGTGCACTCTCACATGCACTACCTCACATACACGCACGTGCACTCTCACGTGCACTACCTCATACATTCTCACGTGCACTACCCCCCATTTACTCTCCCTCACGTGCACTACTTTACATGCACTACCTCCCGTGCACTCCTTCCCCTTCACGTGCACTCCCTCCCTTCCCTCCCGTGCCCCAGACCTAGGGCGATGTAGAAGGGCTCGATGCCGAAGAAGTCGTCCCCCCACTGGGGCTGCCGGGGCAGGCCGGTGTCGTAGACCCGCAGCGCGTCCAGGGCCTCCTGGTCCAGCGCGCTCATCTTCCCCAGCCGCCGCCGCAGGAAGCCCAGGCAGGACCGCCGCGCCAGAGCGGCCTGGTCCGCACAGCCCACCGTGGTGCCTGGGGAGGGGGGGGGGGGGGACAGAAAACGTTTTGACACTGCCAAATATGTGCGTCTTATGCCTGGCTAAATAGTTCATCGGGGTTTGGAGCCTACACTCTTGAATCATGAAAAAATAAAAACATTCGGAGTATGCAAATTCTTCTAAAGAGGTCTACTCTCTCCGCCTTCTACAGTGAACCCAGAAAGCCGGCTCCGGGACGGAGGGGGATTTTACCCCCTCGGTTTTACACAGGCAAGACGGTGAAATTGCAGGGTGGGCCAAGCCGCGACCGTAATGGCTTGACAGTGTAAACATGCCTAGAGATGGAGAGAGAGAGAGACAGAGACAGAGACACAGAGAGACAGACACAGAGACAGAGAGAGAGAGAGAGAGACAGACACAGAAAGAGACACAGACAGACAAGAGACAGAGACAGAGAGAGAGAGAGAGAGACAGACACAGAGACAGAGACAGAGAGAGTTCTTACCATCGAACCACAGTGATCTCTTTCTAGGTCCTCTGTCCTCCAGCACCCTTCACTCTTTAACCTCGGATCCGCTGCCCCCCTCCCCCTCCCTCCCTCCTGCCCCCCCTCCCCCTCCACGCTGCCACTCACCTGAGCCCAGGCCGTCCACGTACACCAGGCAGGCGGCGTGGATGAAGGCGGTGACCGTGTCGAGCCGCAGGTCCCACTCCACCTCCTCGTCGTCCTCCGCCGCGCCCATGGTCATGAAGCCGTCCTCGTCGCGCTCGCACACCGTGTTCAGGAAGTGCACCCAGGACAGGACGTCCCGCACGCTCAGGATGCAGCGCCGCCCGAAGTCCTGGCGGGTCAGCCAGTCGATGAAGTCCAGCATCAGCTCGCCCAGGTCCCCGCCTGGTCCAGGGGCGGAGTATTAGCATTAGCCACCTAGCCCCTTAGCATTAGCCAACTAGCTCCTTAGCTTCAGACCCCTAGCTCCTTAGCTTCAGACCCCTAGCTCCTTAGCATCAGCCCCCTAGCTTCTTACCATCAGCCCCCTAGCCCCTTAGCAAGAATCCCCTAGCACCAGCCCCCTAGCTCCTTAGCATTAGCCGCCTAGCTCCCTAGCATTAGCCCCCTAGCATCGGGCCTTTAGCCCCCTAGCATCAGGCCTTTAGCTCCTTAGCATCAGCCCCCTAGCTCCTTAGCTTCAGCCCCCTAGCTCCTTAGCATTAGCCCCTAGATCCTTAGCATCAGCCCCCTAGCCCCTTAGTATTAGCGCTGTGAGCCCCTTGTTGACTGGGCGCTACCTTCCAGGGAGAGTCCGGCCCGCAGGTTGTGCTGGACGATCTGCAGCAGGTCGGCCCGGCTGTTGCTCTGGGGACACCAGATCTCTGTGAAGCGGTTCCTGAGGGCCGGGGACAGCTGGGGACAAACACACCAGGGTTAGCACCCCGCTACATGCTAGGCTACAACTCAGCTAAAGCAGAGCTAATGGCAAGCGAAAGAATTAAATGTAAGCAGGAAGTAAGTGACGACAGAGCTGACTAAGCTAGCTCCACAGGGGGTGAATGTGATGACAAACCGGTGATGATCAATAAAAATCAGCAGGGGCTCCCATTGGACCCTCATGTCCCCACAAAGTAATACATTCACTTTGACACATCTGATCATAACCACACACACAAACCAAGTACTAAACACACACGCTCAGAAGGTAACACACACACACACACACACACACACACACACACCTCCTTCTTGCCGAAGTCGCCCCCGGGGTTCATGGTGGCCACCATGCGGAAGGCGCGGTCGGCCGTGATGAGCTCCACGTCGCTGGAGTCCCCGCTGCCCTTCTCCGCCAGCACCAGGGAGCGCTCCGTCTCCAGGACACTAGACAACAACAAGACCGTCAACAACAACAACAACACAGTGAACAACAACAACACAGTGAACAACCAGGGAGCACCGTCTCCAGGACACTAGGCAACAACAAGACAGTAAACAACAACAACCACACAGTCAACAACAACAACACAGTGAACAACCAGGGAGCTCCATCTCCAGGACGCTAGACAACAACAATACAGTAAACAACAACAACACAGTCAACCACCAGGGAGCTCCGTCTCCAGGGCACTAGACAACAACAATACAGTAAACAACAACAACAACACAGTGAACCACCAGGGAGCTCCGTCTCCAGGACGCTAGAGACAACAAGGCCAGAACAGATGGTGAGTGAGTTTGTTGTGGTGTTGTTTTGTATGTGTGTTTCTGTGTGGTGTTGTTGTTTTGTGTGCGTGTCTCTCTGTGTGTTGTTGTGTTGTGTCTCTCTGTGTGTTGTGTTGTGTGTGTGTCTCTGTGTGTGTTGTGTGTGTGTCTCTCTCTGTGTGCGTGTGTGGTGTGTGTGTGTGTACCTGTTGAGCCTCTCCAGCACCGAGTCGTCTGCGAGGGAGATCTCGTCCAATAGGAACACTCCTCCCTGCTTCATGGCCTGGACCAGCGGGCCGTCGTGCCACTCGAACAGACGGCCGTCCTCCGCATCCCTCTGGGGGACGGACACACACACACACACACACACACACACACACACACACACACACACACACACACACACACACACACACACACACACACACACACACACACACACACACACACACACACACACACACACACACACACACGTTTTAGGAGGTTGGTCTGCAGGCATCATCTCCTTTCATGAGCGAGAGAGAGCGAGAGCGAGAGAGCGAGCGAGCGAGAGAGCGAGAGCCTGTACCTGGTTGGTGTGTCTCACGGGCCGTAGCCCCCCCAGGAAGTCGGACGTCTCCATGTGGAGGTGACAGTTGAGGGAGAAGAACTTTTGGGCCGCGAGCGCAGCGAACAGCTGGCAGATGGTGGTCTTACCACATCTGGACACAGATAGGATAAGGTAGGATAAGAGAAGCAGTGTTAAGATAAGGAGCCTTAAGATACGATAAGCAGCCTTAAGATAAGGTATGATGAGAGAAGCAGCCTTAAGATTAGATAAGGTATGAAAAGATAAGCAGCATTAAGATAAGGTATAGTAAGAGGAGCGTTAAGATAAGGTATGATAAGGCATGATAAGCTTTAAGATAAGGAGTGATAAGCGTTAAGATAAGGGGTGCTAAGAGTTAAGGTAAGGGGTGCTAGGCGTTAAGGTAAGGGGTGCTAAGCGTTAAGGTAAGGGGTGCTAGGCGTTAAGGTAAGGGGTGCTAAGCGTTAAGGTAAGGGGTGCTAGGCGTTAAGGTAAGGGTTGCTAAGCGTTAAGGTAAGGGGTGCTAGGCGTTAAGGTAAGGGGTGCTAAGCGTTAAGGTAAGGGGTGCTAAGCGTTAAGGTAAGGGGTGCTAAGCGTTAAGGTAAGGGGTGCTTAGCGTTAAGGTAAGGTATGCTGAGCGTTAAGGTAAGGGGTGCTAAGCGTTAAGGTAAGGTATGCTGAGCGTTAAGGTAAGGGGTGCTAAGCGTTAAGATGAGGGGTGCTAAGCGTTAAGGTAAGGTATGCTGAGCGTTAAGGTAAGGTATGCTAAGCGTTAAGGTAAGGTATGCTAAGCGTTAAGATAAGGGTGCTAAGCGTTAAGGTAAGGGGTGCTAAGCGTTAAGATGAGGGGTGCTAAGCGTTAAGGTAAGGTATGCTAAGCCTTAAGGTAAGGTATGCTAAGCGTTAAGGTAAGGTATGCTAAGCGTTAAGATAAGGGTGCTAAGCGTTAAGGTAAGGGGTGCTAAGCGTTAAGATGAGGGGTGCTAAGCGTTAAGGTAAGGTATGCTGAGCGTTAAGGTAAGGTATGCTGAGCGTTAAGGTAAGGTATGCTGAGCGTTAAGGTAAGGTATGCTAAGCGTTAAGGTAAGGGGTTCTAAGCGTTAAGGTAAGGAGTGCTGTTACCCGGTGTCCCCCACCAGCAGGACCGACTCCCCGAAGTGCAGGGCGCGGCCCACCAGCACGGCCAGCCGCCGCATGCCCGCCGTCCACACCACGTGGCGGAACTCCTCCGGGACCCCCGCGATGCTGTCGATGAACGGACCTGAGGGGAGACACACCTTAGAGCTCCGGACACACCTGAGACCACTCGACACACCTGAGACCACCTGACACACCTGAGACCACCTGACACACCTGAGACTACCTGACACACACCCGAGACCACCTGACACACCTTGAGACCGTCCGACACGCCTGAGACCACCTGACACACCTGAGAACACCTGACACACCTGAGACCACCTGACACACCTTAGAACACCTGAGACCACCTGAAACCACCTGAATCCACCTGACACACACCTGAGACTACCTGAGACCACCTGACACACCCTGAGACTACCTGACACACTCCTCTGAGCCCGTCCTCTGAGCCCGTCCTCTGAGCCCGTCCTCTGAGCCAGTCCTCTCATCTTACGTTTTGGTGAACTCACTCCCCACCCTCTTGTTTCCCATCGTATCTCACTCCATCCAACCCTGTTTCAGGTTATACATTTCATCTTGCCCCATCTTAGGATAGATAATGTATCTTGCCTAAATTTGTAAGAAATCGTATCCTATCCTAAAGTGTTTGCAGCTTCTTTATACGGTCTACGACGCCGTCTTGAGTGTCTGTAGTGTCTGGGGCGTCTCTATAGTGTCTAGTATCACTAGAGTGTTTCCGTAGTATCTCTGTAGTGTCTAGTTATCACTACAGTGTGTCCGTAGTATCTCTGCAGTGTCTAGTATCACTAGAGGGTCTCTGTAGTATCTCTGCAGTGTCTAGTATCACTAGAGGGTCTCTGTAGTATCTCTGCAGTGTCTAGTATCACTACAGTGTGTCCGTAGTATCTCTGTAGTGTCTAGTATCACTAGAGGGTCTCTGTAGTATCTCTGCAGTGTCTAGTATCACTAGAGTGTTTCCGTAGTATCTCTGTAGTGTCTAGTTATCACTACAGTGTGTCCGTAGTATCTCTGCAGTGTCTAGTATCACTAGAGGGTCTCTGTAGTATCTCTGCAGTGTCTAGTATCACTAGAGGGTCTCTGTAGTATCTCTGCAGTGTCTAGTATCACTACAGTGTGTCCGTAGTATCTCTGTAGTGTCTAGTATCACTAGAGGGTCTCTGTAGTATCTCTGTAGCGTCTAGTATCACTAGAGTGTGTCTGTAGTATCTCTGTAGCGTCTAGTATCACTAGTGAGTCCGTAGTATCTCTATAGTGTCTAGTATCACTAGACGGTCTTGTGTCTGTAGTTTCTGTACTCACTGAACTGTCCGGTGACCTGCTTCTGGGAGAACAGGGTGTCTGGGTTGACGGTCCTCTTGAAGTGCTTCTCCAGGATGGACAGGATGGTGGCTTCCTCTTCGGGCTTCCTTACACGGCCAGCCAGCAGCATGAAGCCTAAGGGAGGACCAACATCATCACTCACTAGAACACACTACTAATCACTATTACACACTACTACTATCAGCCAGCAGCACGTAGCCTAGAGACAGACAGCACCACTCACTATCACACATTGCAACCCACTACCACTCACTATTACATACTAATACTAATTCTTAAGCCCACAGTGAGAGACACACTCTCGATATGGGGGCGGGACTACAGTGCAGAAGACGACCACTAACCATCGTCGGCCAAATGCTGCAGCCAATCGCGCGACTCGTCAGTCTGCTCCTCCAGCCTATAGCGGTCGGCCCAGCGGAACAGGTCCCTCAGCGTGATGAAGCCGTGCTTCCCAGCGAACACCGAGGAGCCGCGACGCAGAGACTGGAGAACAGGGAGCGGTTAATGGAACAGAGGACAGGAAAGGGATCACACGGACAGGATGTGGATCACAGGGACAGGATGTAGATCACATGAACAGGATGTGGATCACATGGACAGGATGTGGATCAAATCAACAGGATGTGGATCAAACTGAACAGGATGTGGATCAAACTGAACAGGATGTGGATCACATGGACAGGATGTGGATCAAATCAACAGGATGTGGATCAAACTGAACAGGATGTGGATCAAACTGAACAGGATGTGGATCACATGAACAGGATGTGGATCACATAAACAGGATGTAGATCACATGAACAGGATATGGATGACATGAACAGGATGTGGATCACTTGATATGATCCCCATATCTAAGCAAGACGAACCCATCAACCCAAAGAGCCGCTCCAGAACCATGTGAGGAGCTCACCTGGAGGTCCTGCATGACCTTCACCAGCTTGGAGCAGTAGGACGGAGGCAGGCTGCATCTCTGGTGGAGGATGATCTCCAGCTCGTTGCTAGGCAACTCGTCAAAGTGGAGCTCCACAAATCGGTTGCGGAAGGCCCGGGACAGAACCTGGGAGAGAGGGACGGGTTCTGAGTCACAGCACGTTGGGGACGGACGGCAGAACATCGACCACCACTTCAACCACATAACCCGTGAAGCACGCTTCTCCCCGGACTCTGACCGGGGATTCACTTCTTCTGTGTAAAGTGTCAACAAAGACGCTCTTTGTAGCACATTGTATATTTCGTATGTTTTTCATTCATATTTCTGCCCTATACTGCTGCTATGACCCACGTACAGGTGTGTCATAGCAGAAGTATTAATAAAACCATCTAAAGTTTTGACAAATTCAGACGAGGTTCTATCGGTTTACATTCTAAGCCGATAAAACAGTATAAACGTCCATGACGACTTCAACACCTCGACCAACAGACGGCGTTTAGAAGCGGTCCAAACCGGTTCTAAACGCTCCACCCCGAGACCCCCTCAGACACTCCCCACTGACCTTCCTGCCGCCGTAGAGCCCCGGGGGATTCTGGGTAGCGAAGAGCATGAAGCGGGGGTGGGCCTTGATGACCTCCTGCGTCTCCGCCACGAAGAGCTCGCGGTTGTCGTCCAGCAGGCGGTTGAGGGCCTCCAGCACGTCGGTGGGGGCCAGGTTCAGCTCGTCCAGGATGATCCAGTAGCCCTTCCTCATGGCGTCGATCAGAACGCCTGCGCACGCACGCACGCACGCACGCACGCACGCACACACGCACACACACACACACACACACACACACACACACACACACACACACACACACACACACACACACACACACACACACACACACACACACCGAGACCTGGCTTAGTGAGGACACCTACACCCAGTGGTACTAACTAAGTGAGGACGCCTACACACACACACACACACACACACAGTATGAGACCTGGCTTAATGAGGACGCCTACACAACAGTGTGATACTAATTTAGTGAGGACACCTACAAAACAGTGTGATACTAACTTAGTGAGGACACCTACACAACACAGGGTTATACTAACTCAGTGAGGACACCGAGAAACAGAGTATGGTAATAACTTAGTGAGGACACCTACACTCAAACAGTATGAGACCAGACTTAGTGAGGACACCATCTACACACACAGCGTGATACTAACTTAGTGAGGCCACCAACACAACACAGTGATACTAACTTAGTGAGGACGCCTACACGACACAGTGTGATACTAACTTAATGAGGACACCTACACAAACACATACAGGATTATATTAGCTTAATGAGGACTCCTACACACACACACACACACACACATGCACACACACACAGTATGAGACCTGACTAAGTCAGGATGCCTAGACAGCACAGTATGATTCTAACTGACTTTATTTATTATTACCCTAACTTAGGGACTCACTTTCCCCCAGGAAAAACGAAGCCTAAGAATACAAACTAAGCTAAGCTATATGGGCTATGCTGTAGTGGCGGCGGGGTCAGGGGTCGTACCCTCTTTGAAGAGCAGCTTCCCCTTGTCGTCGGAAGAGTAGCAGCCGATGTACTCCTGGATGTCCGTGTGCTCGTGGTTGTTGATGCGGACGCACTGGTTCCCCGTGGCAAGGCCCAGCCAGCGGATCAGGCTGGTCTTACCCACCGAGGTCTCCCCCTGGATCAGGACCGGGTGACTCCTGCATGGGACACAGCCGTTAGGACCTTCATCACCTTTAGGAACTAGCCTTCATGACCTTTAGGAACTAGCCTTCATCACCTTAAGGAACTAGCCTTCATCACCTTCATGACCTAGCCTTCATTCCCTTCATGACCTAGCCTTCATTCCCTTCATGACCTAGCCTTCATTCCCTTCATGACCTAGCCTTCATTCCCTTCATGACCTAGCCTTTATTACCTTGAGGACCTAGCCGTCATCAACTTCCTAACCTTCATGACCGTCATGCTCAGGAGGTGGACTGCAGGTGGGCGGTGTTTGGGTTTAAAGGAACAGTCCGTAACGTTGACTGGGCGGGTTTAGAAGCTCTACTGCCGTCCAAATTCTTGATATTGGAAATTCATGATATTGGAAAGTCAAACATAACAGATTGCCCCGTGTTTCAGCGGGCCTCTGGCCATGGGATCCTTAGGTTGGGCAGAATCTAGTTCCATCTCTGTATCTCACTAGATATTTAATATCCGGCAACCCGGGGTACTGGTAGAAGGCTGAACCACTAAACACAGGCCATTACGGACCTATCAGAGAAGACATAATCGCTGAGGCATCGTCGTTGGAGAAGCCAGTATTTTAACGGAGTACGTTTCCTTAATCATCAAGTTATGATGCTGTAGAAGGACTTGAACCCATTAACGTCCATCTTTGCCAAAGCGCCTCAAGCACCCCTTTGAGAGGACAGTTGGGTTTTGGCGGGAAAGAGGGTGCAAGCGGCGGGGCCTTGGAGGAGACGGTTGTAATTACCCAGCAGACACCACTCTGACCAGGTCCCGCAGGTTGAGTTTGACGGAGTCGGTGAGGATGTAGGTGGGGTCCAGGGAGGGCTCCATCTCCCCCTGGGACACCCAGTACCCCTCCAGGGGCACGCAGGTCCGGCCCGTTGGCTCCGGGATGGGCTAAGGGACACACAGCACAGCTTCAGCACCACCACTTCCTGTCACACTTCCTGCTTCCTATTGACTCAGACTGGTCGAACGGTTTACTTTGATATGCATTTACACATTTACATGACACCTGTATTTCTACACACTAAATGTTGCAATGCCTTGTGAGAAATCATGGCTTACCAAACACATCAGTACGGTATTAATGAGGAAGTATATTTTATTTGGATATTTGTGAGGGAGTGAGTGAATAAGTGAGTGAGTGAGAGATTAAGTCAGTGCATGTTTTATATTTTATTTGTGAATGAATGAGTGAGCGTGTGTTCACCTGTCTGAGACACTTGGTGTTGCCCCCCAGGACGTACTGAGACACCAGCTTCTGGACCTGGGGGTGGGAGCTGCGGTCCAGCTGGGTCAGGGAAGCTCAGAGAGAAGCCTGCAGGGACAAAAACACCCTCAGTGGGGCCCCTATTGGCTGGAGGCCGGTACTACACCCTGACAGTGGCTCCGCGTTGACTGGAGGCCGGTTCTACACCCTCAGTGAGGTCCCTGTTGGCTGGAGGCCGGTACTTCACCCTGACAGTGGCTCCCTGTTGGCTGGAGGCCGGTACTACACCCTGACAGTGACTCCCTGTTGGCTGGAGGCCGGTACTTCACCCTGACAGTGGCTCCCTGTTGGCTGGAGGCCGGTTCTACACCCTGACAGTGGCTCCCCGTTGGCTGGAGGCGGTTGTTCTACACCCTTGACAGTGGCTCCCTGTTGGCGTGGAGGCCGGGTACTACACCCTGAAAGTGGCTCCTGTTGGACTCGGAGGCAGGCAGGGCTCTGCAGCAGCCTTCAACACAACGGGCCAGTAAACAGGACACTAGCAGTAGATTCAGAAGGTCAACCCAGCCCGTGTTTCACTCCTATTTCCGCTCCTTATTATGGGGTTGCTACTAGTTCAAACATAGTGGTGCTGCATTGACACTCGATATTTCTCTCCACTCCTACAAGCAGAAACATCAATTCAACTCGTCAAGATAAAACAGTCAGGAACTAACAACATAGACAAACAGTTGTCCAGGTTTAGGACCCCAGCCCTGTGGTGGACTGGTTCCAGCCGTCCAGCAGACGGAGACGGAGTGGGGGCCGGTGGACCTACCTCGTACAGGGAGCGCTGCATGTTGTGACAGGGGTTGAGGGCCACGTATTTGAGGGCCCGGCAGAGGGTCCGGAGGCTGTAGTGGGGCCGGTGGCCCGTCCCGTCCACCAGCCGGCTCTGGGCCTCCCGCCGGATGGCCAGGTAGAAGCTGGAGGAGCCGGAACACAGGGGGGGACGCATGGGGGGGGGGGGGGGGGGGGCAGAGACCACGTTAGGGGACAGTGGGGGGGGGGGGGGGGGCAGAGACCACGTTAGGGGACAGTGGGGGGGGGGGGGGGGGCAGAGACCACGTTAGGGGACAGTCGGGGGGGGGGTGGGGGTGGGGGGGGGGGGGGGGGGGGCAGCGTGAGGCTGGAGGACCTCAGCTAGAGATCAAACTAGAGATCAACTAGAGATCAACAACTAGCAGATCAACTAGAGATCACAACTAGAGATTCCCTAACTGAGATCTCAGCTACATCGAGATCCAAAAAGAGAGACCTCAACCAGAGATCTCAACTAGAGCATCATAACGAGAGATCTCAACTAGAGATCAATAACGAGAGATCTCAACTAGAGATCATAACGAGAGATCTCAACTAGAGATCATAAGGAGAGATCTCAACTAGTGATCATAACGAGAGATCTCAACTAGAGATCCCAAGAGAGAGATCTCAGCTAGAGATCACAACTAGAGATTCCCAACTAAAGGTCTCTGCTAGAGATCACGTAAGAGATCACAACTAGAGATTCTAACTAAAAGATCTCAGCTAGAGATTCCAAAGACAGATCTCAACCAGAGATCTCAACTAGAGATCACAACTAGAGATTCCCAAATAAAGATCTCAGCTAGGGATCAACTAGAGATCACAACTAGAGATTCCTAACTAAAAGATCTCAGCTAGAGATCCCAAAGACAGATCTCAAAAAGAGATCTCAACTAGAGATCATAACAAGAGATCTCACCTAGAGATCAACTAGAGATTCCTAACTAAAGATCTCAGCTAGAGATCCCAAAGACAGATCTCAAAAAGAGATCTCAACTAGAGATCATAACGAGAGATCTCAACTATAGATCCAAACTAAGAATCACAATGAGATCTCAGGGGATCAAACACACTGGAGACCTGTTCAGACTTTTCCAACAGTCCCCAAACTTTAAGGCGTTCTAAAACAGCCCCAAAACGCTTCAGACTGAGGTCAGAGATCCCTACGACATCTCGGCTAAATCAGAGTGAGATCTCTGGGAGATCTCAGGAGATCTGAGAAGGGAACCCGAGTGAGGCGGTGGTGCTGATGAGGTCTGACCTGATGATGCCTTGGGTGATGTTGGCGTGTGGGGGTTCAGCCCCTTCAGGTAGTCGCACACGAGGATCCGAAGATCTCCCTCATTCTCCAGCTCCTCCAGGTAGACCTCAGTAAATCTGCCATGGGACAGACACATGCCATCAAACAAAGTTCTCAAATCCACCACGTATTCTTATCATCATGAAAAAAAAAGGTATTGATATAGAATATTGTTTACTTTGTGTACTGTTTCAGTAAATAACTTTGATGGCAAAACAAAACCGCAGTGTGATACAGGTGTGTTGCCGACAGGTGTGTTGCCGACAGGCGTGTTGCCGACAGGCGTGTTGCCGACAGGCGTGTTGCCGACAGGTGTGTGGCCGACAGGTGTGTGGCCGACAGGTGTGTGGCCGACAGGTGTGTGGCCGACAGGTGTGTGGCAGACAGGTGTGTGGCAGACAGGTGTGTGGCAGACAGACGGGTGTTCCAGGGCTCCTCACCGGTTCCTGATGCCCAGGGGCAGGTTCCTCTTGCCCACGTCGGTAGCCGGGTTCATGCAGGCGAACAGTCTGAAGTCAGGGTGTCGCACCAGCGGCTCTGCAGAGAGCGGGGAGAGAGGGGGTCACACACCAGGACACACACCAGGACACACACCAGGACACACACGCCAAAACACACACCAGGACACACACCAGGACACACACCAGGACACAGACCAGGACACACACCAGGACACACACACCAAACTGTTCAGGACTTTGTTAATCTAGACTCAGAGTAAATTAGTAAAGTAAACAGCGTCTGTGATAAAGTAATGCAGGACCGCAACGTTCACGATTTACATCTGAAGAATATATAACCGAACACACCGCCTTGAATTTAAAGAAAAAAGGTTTAATCAAACTAAATTTAAAATACGTAACTTAAACAAAGTGGGAAGAAAGTGTTCTACACAGCGCTCTCACCTGTGTCCCCGCGGTCCAGCAGAACCAGGGACCCGGCGGTTCCTTCCAGAAGCCCACTCAGACACTCCAGGGTCTCCGGAGCCGCCAGGTTGATCTCGTCCAGAAGAATCCACTCTCCCTTCTTCACCGCCTGGGCCAGAGTCCCCTGAAGACAACAAACACACAGTGTGAACCATCACTAGTGAGGACTCTGTGGGACAGAGTCCCCTGAAGACAAGACAGACACACACACACACACACACACAAACAGTGAAAACCACTTTGTGGGTACACAAACAGAGTCACAGTACGAAGCGAGAAAAAATTGCTACAAACATGAACAAACAATGAAGATGTTATGGTTCACACATTATAGACAGGTGATCATCATCACGATGTACTGTGTCATGTTGTGTTGTGTCATTTAGCGCGTAGCGTCGGATGCTACGTCGTCTCCATGGTTACCTCGACGAAGGCGAAGACCATGGCCGACTCGCAGGCACGGATCTGCTGCTGGGTCTGAGTCAGCCTCACGGCCAGGACCTCCCACTGCTCCTGGAGCAGGGCAGCTGGGGGGGGGGCACAGGGACAGGTCAGTACACAACCACAGGGACAGGTCAGTACACAACCACAGGGACAGGTCAGTACACAACCACAGGGACAGGTCAGTACACAACCACAGGGACAGGTCAGTACACAACCACAGGGACAGGTCAGTACACAACCACAGGGACAGGTCAGTACACAACCACAGGGACAGGTCAGTACACAACCACAGGGACAGGTCAGTACACAACCACACACACACACACACAACCACAGGGACAGGTCAGTACACAACCACACACACACACACACAACCACAGGGACAGGTCAGTACACAACCACACACACACAACCACAGGGACAGGTCAGTACACAACCACACACACACAACCACAGGGACAGGTCAGTACACAACCACACACACACACAACCACAGGGACAGGTCAGTACACACACACCACACACACACACACACACACCACACACACACACACACACACACACACACACACACACACACACACACACACACAACCACAGGGACAGGTCAGTACACAACCACACACACACACACAACCACAGGGACAGGTCAGTACACAACCACAGGGACAGGTCAGTACACAACCACAGGGACAGGTCAGTACACAACCACACACACACACACAACCACAGGGACAGGTCAGTACACAACCACACACACACACACAACCACAGGGACAGGTCAGTACACAACCACAGGGACAGGTCAGTACACAACCACACACACACACACAACCACAGGGACGGGTCAGTACACAACCACAGGGACGGGTCAGTACACAACCACACACACACACTCTATCACAGGGACAGGTCAGTACACAACCACAGGGACAGGTCAGTACACAACCACACACACACACAACCACAGGGACAGGTCAGTACACAACCACACACACACACAACCACAGGGACAGGTCAGTACACAACCACACACACACACAACCACAGGGACAGGTCAGTATACAACCACACACACACACAACCACAGGTCAGTACACAACCACACACACACACACACACAACCACAGGGACAGGTCAGTACACAACCACACACACACACACACACACAACCACAGGGACAGGTCAGTACACAACCACACACACACACTCTACCACAGGGACAGGTCAGTACACAACCACAGGGACAGGTCAGTCCCCCCCCCCCCTCACCGTTGGACTTCTCCTGCAGCTCCTTGGTGAGCGCCGACTTGCAGACGTGGTCCATGAGCTTGAGCAGGTCGTGCCAGCGCTTGCCCCTGAAGCAGGTCTGCACGTGGCCCAGGAAGGTGAGGTTCTGCTTGCGGGAGTAGGTCTGGGAGAAGAGGTCCTCGAAGGCCTCGCGCAGCGGCAGCAGGATCAGCTTGTGGTCCACGGGCTTGTACCTACCGGACCCGGGGGGGGGGCTCCTGTTAGTGTCGCAGTGTGTCGTGGTGGTGGTGTTGGTGGTGGTGGTGGTGGTGGTGTTGGTGGTGGTGGTGGTGGTGTTGGTGGTGGTGGTGTTGGTGGTGTTGGTGGTGTTGGTGGTCTCCTACATTGTGTCGTGGGCTGGTGTTGTGATAGTATGGTTGAGTTGTGTATTGGTCGGTATAGTTGTGTGTTGTTGAGTTGTGTATTGGGCTGTAGAGTTGTGTGTTGTTGAGTCGTGTATTGGGCGGTATAGTTGTGTGTTGTTGAGTTGTGTTTTGGGCTGTAGAGTTGTGTGTTGTTGAGTTGTGTACTGGGCTGTAGAGTTGTGTATTATTGAGTTGTGTATTGAGCTGTAGAGTTGTGTGTTGTTTAGTTGTGTTTATGAGTTGTGTATTAGGCTGTAGTTTTGTGTGTTGTTGAGTTGTGTATTGGTCTGCAGAGCGGTGTGTCGTTTAGTTGTGTATTGGGCTGTAGAGTTGTGTTGTTGTGTTGTGTACTGTCTGCAGAGCGGTGTGTTGTTTAGCTGTGTTGTGTTGTGTATTGGGCTGTAGAGTTGTGTTGTGTACTGGTCTGCAGAGCGGTGTGTGTGTGTTCCCTCACCCTCCCAGCAGGTCGGCGGTATCGCTCTGCTGGTTCATGTTCACCACCCTCAGCTTGTGTCCTGCACACAAACAACAAAATCAAGAACTGCAACACAACCTCAGACGCACAAACATCTCCACTCAAACAACCAAAAGGGTTACTACCTTACCTGCACATGGATTTATTGTTTTTTAAATTGAATGTGTAAATTAAACAAACCAAATCCTCATTTAACAACAGCTGTGAGTACCTTAATTGGCAGGGGAGGGGCTTGTACCGCCATTGCCAATTAAGGAAACAACTCACCCTGTGTTGGACCCCAGGTACTTGACCCCGGGAGGTCTAGGGGATCCTCCTCTACTGCTGGTCTGATCAGGGCTCACCTGTGATGCCGGCCAGGTACTGGACGGTGGAGGTCCCTTCCCGGTGCCCGTCTCCCCCCACCAGCAGCACCGGCTCCCCCTGGTTCACGCACACGGCCAGCTGCTCCCAGCACACCGCCGACGGGCGCGTGGCCGCGAACGTCTGGTTCTCCCTGAGGGGGGGGGGGGCAGAGACACGTTAGGGGACAGCGGGGGGGGGGGGGCAGAGACACGTTAGGGGACAGCGGGGGGGGGGGGGGGGGGGCAGAGACCATGTTAGGGGACAGCTGGGGGGGGGGGGGGGGGGGGGGGGGGGGGGGGGGGGGGGGGGTGGGGGGCAGAGACCACGGGGTTCCTGCGGGGGGGGGACGGGGACGGAGTGGGGTTCCTGCGGCGGGGGGGGGGGGGAGATGGTCTAGTGGGGTTCCTGCGGCGGGTGGGGGGGGTCCACTCCACAGAGATCTGCACCAGGGGGCTCTGCTTGCGCTCCAGCGTGACGCGGCCCACAGACACCTCCAGCTCCTCCAGGGAGATCCCGGGCTGGTACATCTGGACGAATGCTGCGCCTGGTGGGAGGGGGGCAGGGGAGGGTGAACACAGGTGGGGGAGAACACATGAGGGGGTGAACACTGAGGGGGTGAACACATGAGGAGGTGAACACATGAGGGGGTGAACACATGAGGGGTGAACACACGAGGGGGTGAACACACGAGGGGGTGAACACACGAGGGGTGAACACACGAGAGGGTGAACACACGAGGGGGTGAACACACGAGGGGGGGGAACACACGAGGGGGTGAACACACGAGGGGGTGAACACATGAGAGGGGGAACACATGAGAGGGTGACCACATGAGGGGGTAACACATGAGAGGGTGAACACATGAGGTCAGGTTGGCGTTCGGTTCGGTAGACCCAGATTTCCCCCCCCCATCCCGTCGAGCGGCGGCCAAACCTTTTCCTTGGAGATGTTGAGCTTGCTCCCGATGACCTCGGCCATCCGCAGCCGGCTGTCCGAGCGGGACAGCATCGCCGTGAAGCAGTCCAGGGCCTGGGGAGAGCGGGGAACCGTTACTAAAACAAACAACGACTACTGGTTTGTATGTTGTTCACATGTCAATAACAACGGTATCCTAGCTAATGTTGCTAAGTGGCTAAAGGGCGATTTGACCCCCCCCCCCCCCCCCCCCCCCCCAAAATAATCCTAAATCATGCCAGCAACAGGGCAAGCTAACTACAGATAGCCGCTAATTGCTAGGTGGCTAGGTGTTAGACTACATCTTGGACTTCTGCAAACATATAATTTTATCAGCTGAAAAAAAATTACATTGCATGCTAGCTTATGCTAGCAACATGCTAATCAATTAAATTACATTTGTATAGCCTTTAATCTCCTTTGCAGTCTCAAAGGGCTTAGCAGGCCAAATACTCTAAGCCGCTACCTGCTTAGTGCTAGCGTTAGCTTACCTCCTGGAAGACGCGCTGAGCCGTGGCAGAGGAGGAGCTGTCGAAGTCGCTGCTGATCCTCTCGCACCACTTCAGGAGGTCCCTGGGAGCGGAGAAAACACCTTAAAACACCAAGCACTACACCTTTAACCAGCCTTATATCACCAAGCACTACACCTTTAACCAGCCTCATGAACCAACCCACTACACCCTTTAACCAGCCTTATATCACCAACCACTTACACCTTTAACAGCCTTATATCACCAACCACTACACATTTAACCAGCCTTATAACACCAACCCACCTACACCTTTAACCAGCCTCATTAACCAAACCACTACACCTTTTAACGAGCCTTACATCACCAACCACTACACCCTTTAACCAGCCTTATATCACCAACCACTACACCTTAACCAGCTTTATATCACAAACAACTACACCTTTTAACCAGCCTCATTAAACCAACCATACACCTTTAACCAGCCTCCATTAAACCCAAGCACTACACCTTTAACCAGCCTTCATATCACCAACCACTACACCTTTAACCAGCATTATATCACCAACCACTACACCTTTAACCAGCCTCATTAAACCAACCACTGCCTGTTTAAGGTTTGGTTTACGCACCCAAAACTAGGGCTCTGCACGTTTATGGAAAACAATTCATAATCACTATTATTTTGGTCAATATTGAAATCTCGATTCTTTTTTTAGTTTGAAAACATGACACATTTATTCATAATTTCGAAATTATTGTGGTCACATGAGGTCAGGAAAATAATGAAAAAAATTGAAAATAATTCCAGATATGTATCCAGCTGTAAAAAAAATGATAATAATAATGATAATTGTTTTCAACTCGATTAAATAAGTTTGATCGTTACACTCGAAATCGCGATCAAAATTTGATCAAATCACCCGGCCCTCCCCCAAAACTCACGTTTACTGCCCAGTTTTGCCTCATCAAACATTCAAGATCAAGATTATTTTGACTGATAGTGATTTTTTTAAGGCTATCACGAGAAGATGATATAAATGGATCAATAAAGTTCCCAATTGCAGGATGCGTAACACTTCCGACCTTTATGTGATCAACAAGCTTGATTACAACTTTATTGATCCATTTATATCAGAACAGTTTGGAAAGCTTTCACTCCCCTCCATTCATCATGGCGCGAATAGGATCTGAATGATTGGTTTGTTGCCGTACGTAAGGCGCATCAGGCCAGAGCGACCACTGGAGGGACAGCCGGTAACGACGTAAATAATGACCTTCACATCGTCTCGGTGACCGGGTTCACAGGGGTGACCCCAGCCTTTCACACCCGATAGTCGGATGGTGAGCGTGGGCGATACAAACCCGGTGACATATGTTTAATCCAGCGCTCCCCAGCTGATGCCCTACTTAGGTTAATGACATTGATCGGGGAAAAGCAACGTATACATGATGGAGGCCGATTGCACAATATGGAAAATAGACCAACTAGACCTATTGATCTGTGAGTTGGAGCCACAACAGACCGCCACCCCCGCCAGACCGCCTTAAGGCCTTCTGGGCCAGCTGAACACTAGACTGGAACAGGCAGAGACAGGTCAAGCCTCCGAGACACAACAGACCGGCCAGGTGGGCTGTGGTCGAGCCCATCCCGGGGACAGATCCATACCCCATCGGACCGGGCAGGACCGGAAAGATCATTAAACCCCAGTGGGCAGGGAGGATTCCCAGACTAACCGCGCAATCGGTGTATGATGCCCGGTCTCTGTACTGTCTAACCCCTAACTGCTCCTCAATGACCTGTCTCTGTTCTGTCTAACCCCTACCTGCTCCTTAATGACCTGTCTCTGTACTGTCTAACCCTACCTGCTCCTTAATGACCTGTCTCTGTACTGTCTAACCCCTACCTGCTCCTTAATGACCTGTCTCTGTACTGTCTAACCCCTACCTGCTCCTTAATGACCTGTCTCTGTACTGTCTAACCCCTACCTGCTCCTTAATGACCTGTCTCTGTACTGTCTAACCCCTACCTGCTCCTTAATGACCTGTCTCTGTACTGTCTAACCCCTACCTGCTCCTTAATGACCTGTCTCTGTACTGTCTAACCCTACCTGCTCCTTAATGACCTGTCTCTGTACTGTCTAACCCCTACCTGCTCCTTAATGACCTGTCTCTGTACTGTCTAACCCCTACCTGCTCCTTAATGACCTGTCTCTGTACTGTCTAACCCCTACCTGCTCCTCAATGACCTGTCTCTGTACTGTCTAACCCCTACCTGCTCCTCAATGACCCGTCTCCACCAGAGTGAACACATCTCCATGGGGGTTACCGTAGCGACAGGGCCCGCCCCTCCAGCGCCGAGGTCCGGTCCTCGGTCCGGGTCTGCGGGGGGGCGTCCTCCAGGGGCGCGGGGGGGCTCCCGGGCCGGACGGGGTCCAGGTCGGCGTGGCGCTCCCCGGTCAGCTGGCAGTAGATGTCCAGCAGGCGGTCTGCCACCACCGTGAGGCCGGAGTACCTGGAGGTCAGTACCTGGGGGGGGGCAGGGGGGGCAGTTAGACCGGGGTACCTGGACGAAGGGGGGGGGGGGGGGTTCCCATACCACTTCTCCCTGAGGGATTCAGATTCCTGAACTGGAGTATCGGCCGATACGGATCATACCGATAGAGCTTAGCATCTAACTACTAGTGCCACAGAATTCATAATCACTATTATTTTGGTCAATATTGAAATCTCGATTTTTTTTTTTGTTTGAAAACACGACACATTTATTCATAATTTCGAAATTATGTGGTCACATGAGGTCAGAAAAATAATTAAAAAAAATGGAAATAATTTCCGGATATGTATCCGGAAATTGTATGTAAAAATTAGATAATAATAATAATAATAATAATCGATAACTCGATTAAATAAGTTTGGTGACACAAACCTCAACTAATATTGTATAGATTAGCAGGAGTGGAATCTTGGATTAAAGGTTCAAAATGTTTTGACGATTTAACAATTGTAAACTATCCTACAGGGACCGACCCCGGTCCTACGGGGGCCCCGGTCCTACGGGGGCCCCGGTCCTACGGGGACCGACCCCGGTCCAACGGGGACCGACCCCGGTCCAACGGGGACCGACCCCGGTCCTATGGGGCCCCCGGTCCTACGGGGGCCTCCCCCTGCCTGCTGTGAGGGCCTACCTTCTTCAGCTCCTCGCGGGGCATGTTGCCCACCGGCACCTTGGTCCAGTACTTGTCCAGCAGGGCGGCGTGGCTGGACTGGGGCCGGTACCAGCTGCCCCCGCTGTAGTACATCCTGCAACACACCCACAACCGGTTAGAAACAGAACCACCCAGAACCACAACCACACCCACAACCGCTTAGAACCAGAACCACCCAGAACCACAACCGCTTAGAACCAGAACCACCCAGAACCCCTTAGAACCTCTTAGAACCAGAACCACCCAGAACCACAACCTCTTAGAACAGGACCCCTTAGAACCACTTACATCCAGACCCTATCCCGGGGTCTCCTGGTATGCATTCAGGGTCGCTTGTAACAGCAGACTTAGTATAATAACAGCATAATAATAGTATAGTAACAGTATAGTAACAGTATAGTAATAGTATAGTAACAGTAGATGTTAGCGGCAAGTAAGATCAGGGTTGAACCCTGAACAGCAGAACATCCAACAGAACGTAGAACCCTGAAACTTGTGTCCAACCCGAGTAGAGACCCCACGACCACAGACAGTCTTACCCGGGTAAAGACCCAACGACCACAGACAGACTAACCCGAGTAGAGACCCCACGCCACGACCACAGACAGACTAACCCGAGTAGAGACCCCACGACCACAGACAGACTAACCCGGGTAGAGACCCAACGACCACAGACAGACTAACCCGAGTAGAGACCAACGACCACAGACAGTCTTACCCGGGTAGAGACCCAACGACCACAGACAGACTAACCCGGGTAGAGACCCAACGACCACAGACAGTCTTACCCGGGTAGAGACCCAACGACCACAGACAGACTAACCCGGGTAGAGACCCAACGACCACAGACAGTCTAACCCGGGTAGAGACCCAACGACCACACAGATCCATCATCTCTACCGACCTTCTGGTGGCGAAGAACTGGAAGCCGGGAGCGACGTCGATGCAGTCCTCTCTCCCGGGGATGGTCAGCTTCTTGTTCTCCATCAGAGGCAGCAGAACAGAGATCTACGCCAACGAGGAAGAGCGCTATTAGAACCTCGTTATGTCTATATCTGAATCAGAGGGCTAACCAGAGAAAGGCATGACCTGTAGAATAGTATAAATCAGACAAACTAAATGAAGAACGACACATAAGGTTAAATATCCAAACACATATCCAACACATCTCACACTTGAAGATAAGAGAGGAAAAAGTTTAATTCCTTCCAAACCACTCATGACTGATTATCTCTGTGCTACAGTAACTGTCTGTCTTCACTTCCCATACAGAGACCACTAGAAAGACATTCTGAGTACATATCAGGGCTGAACGATTTG
>NC_044068.1:2737216-2747216 GCF_902167405.1 Gadus morhua
GTTGCCCATCGGCTCTCGCCCGCCCCCGCCCGGCGGCGAGGGGAGGAGGCCGGCGAGCGGCGAGACGGCGGTCTGGGGGGCGGGGCTGAGGCCGGGGGGCGGGGCCTCGAGGCGGGGCTTGGGGTGGCGTGCGGGCAGATGGGGGTCGGGTGCGGCGTTGCGCTTCAGCGCGGGGCAGTAGCGCTGCAGCGAGCGGGCCTGCTCCGGGCTCAGCTGCACCTCCTTGCACACCTCCTGGGAGAGGCAGGAGAAGTTCTCCCACAGCTCCCCCATGCACGCCTTCAGCTGGTTCCTCTCGCCCAGGAGCTTCTCCTTCTCACACACCTGCAGGACACACACACAGACACACACACACACAGACACACACACAGATATATACAAACACACACACACAGATACACACACACACACACTCACACACACACACACACACACACACAGATACATGCAAACACACACACAGATACACACACACACACACACAGATACATACAAACACACATAAAGATACACACACACACACACACACACACACACACACACACACACACACACACACAGATACATGCAAACACACACACAGATACACACACACACACACACACACACACAGATACATACAAACACACAAAGATACACACACACACACACACACACACACACACACACACACAAACAAACAGATACACAAACACACACACAGATACACAGATATATATACACACACACAAACACACACACACACACATTTTTTAGGACTGCATTTGATTTAATTCCGTTTCTTGTTCTCTGATAGCATTCTCTACTTTAGCATTAGCCACCGAGCAACCCACCAGCTTGCGGATCTCACACTCCAGGTTGAGGATGCAGTCCAGCTTGCGCTTGCGGCAGCGCTGCGCCGCGATGCGGTTCTTGCTACGGCGCCGCACGTCGTGGATGAACTCCAGCTGCTCCGAGCTCAGCTTGTGCATCTTCACCATCATCTGGAAGTCGTTCCGCGGGAGGTTCGTGATCTGGTCAACGGGGAACGGGAGCTTCACCTGGCGGGGAACGCGGACAGAAAATACACCGTGGTTTCATTTCATTGTGGAGGTCCGGTCAAAAAAACACCTGAACTGGTGTTCAGGTGTTCTCAACCTGTGAGTCGCATTTCATAAAGGCTGGCAGCTGCGGACCACGTGGGTTTTGGGCTGGCCGCTATAAACGTTATTTGTCTATCATAAATGTCTTGTCCGTTTCATTTATCATAATATTTAGAGACCGAAAAGAAGAATATAGTATTGAACGATATAATTTGAGAAATATTAAGTGCCTCGCCAGTAAGAAGGGTGTACTGCTATTATTTACTGCACAACATAAAAGTACCTCCACATAATGTGTCAGCTACTGAAAAGGTTGGGAACCCCTGTTCGAGACGAGTGAGGACTGAATACATAAAATGAATGACCAACATAACAGCGATGTCATTCACACGTATCACCACCAGATGGCAGAAGCGCTCCACACTGCACCCAGGAGTGAGCTCCCGCAGTGCTGCAGTCGGCTGTTGTCTCTCTCTCTCAGCTCCGTGAACTTCGCCAGATCTATCATGTGCAGCTCATAACGAGGGCAGCGGGTGACAGGATAGGACGTGTGTGTGTGTGTGTGTGTGTGTGTGTGTGTGTGTGTGTGTGTGTGTGTGTGTGTGTGTGTGTGTGTGTGTGTGTGTGTGTGTGTGTGTGTGTGTGTGTGTGTGTGTTGTGTAGGGTTTTTATATGTTGAGCTGTGAATTTTTTTTTTTAATCTTATTGGCATGGGGAATGTACATTTTCATAGATTGAAACTGAACAATCAATCAAGTCTCTCTCTCTCTTTCTCTCAGACATCGCAACATAAATGATAATACGCTACCATCTCCCTAGCGATAAAGAACAACGTTTGTGCAATGTTCCTGGGTGTGTGTGTATTGTTGTGTATTGATGTGTAGTGTTTGTTGTTTTCCTGTTCATTGGATTGCTTCCATTTGTGAAACTAAGGGAAAACAGAACCAAGATTCCAATCCCTCAGGAGATGATGAGCGTTCTGTAAGAACCTTAGAGGACCAGTCAAACCTAGACCCCTTACTGGGACTACCGGTCCAGCCTAGACCCCCGTACTGGGACTAGACCCCAATACTGGGACTACCAGCCCAGCCTAGACCCCTTACCTGCATGGACCAGCAGACCCAGTAGGAATGGGAGAGAGGAGAGGAGAGGATGGAAGAGGAGATGAGAACAAAGAGAGCCAGTGGAGAACTAGGCTGAGATGAAAGTCTCTCTCTCTCTCTCTCTCTCTCTCTCTCTCTCTCTCTCTCTCTCTCTCTCTCTCTCTCTCTCTCTCTCTCTCTCTCTCTCTCTCTCTCTCTCTCAGAGAGCAGACAGAACAAAGCCAAAGGATGGAGAGAGAGAAACAATAGGAAAGGAGACGAGACCCAGAATATCTTCAGAGAACCTCAGTGCCCGAAGACAAACACCTGATCCAACCACCCTCACCCTCTCACACATTCACTCCCTCGGAGGGAGAGAGACACACCGATTAACAGGGAGAGAGGGGTATAGATTGCGGATGTCAATCCATCTCTCAAAGAAGAAGAATCAGAGAGATAGGCTGTAGGGCGTCCTGCATTCATGCACGCACGCACGCACGCACGCACGCACGCACGCACACACACACCTTGTTTGATGTTTGCTAAACCAGTTGAATCCCTCCAGTATAAACTGGCTCAGTAACCCCCGGTAACAGAACGGGATGCCCTCCAGTAAAAAGAGATTATCTTTCTTGCTCTCATCCTTTTTCTGTTCCTTCTGAGACAAGAGAAGAAACCCATTTTAGCGTTGAATAACAACTAGCCATAAAATGTTTTAAGTTATTATCTTCAACCAGCACAACCGCTTGGCAGCACCAGATCTGCATCATATTGCCAATATTCAAATTATAGCTTTCCAGTAACAACCGCTGAATATGAATGGATAACAGCTAACCAGTAGCTGCCGCTAAATATGAATGGATAACAGCTAACCAGTAGCTGCCGCTAAATATGAATGGATAACAGCTAACCAGACCGCAAAGGTGCAAAGGTTGTCCCGCGGCATGCTAGCCATGTAGCCGTTTCGGTTAGCTAACTTCCTGTTCCGACGCACAGGCAGATAGAGAGCAGTGATATGTCGTTTCTGCTTCCTCCTCGTGCTGACACCAAAATCAATATTCACACATCGCTCAGACGCAGTGAGCTACAGGAGCTCAACACCCACAGTTTTAGCTAACTAGAGACAGAGAGGGGGAGAGAGGGGGCGGCGGGAGAGACAGAGAGAGAGAGAGAGAGAGAGAGAGAGAGAGAGAGAGAGAGAGAGAGAGACCCTCTATCATATTCCACCCGTTCAGTCTCTTCCCTTCTCTGGCCGTTGCGCACGACAACAACATTGAAAGCCAAGACCCACGTGGTCACACCCAGCCCCCAAACACAAACCACTGCGGACCGCACACAGAGCCATGTGGAACCTCTACTCCTGTCACCTCAAAACCAGGACAACCCTCAGAAACTCATTATTCTGGAGTCCTCGGGAGGATCAAGTCAGATCAGCCAATCAGCAGTCAGACGCGTCAGAATGTCACCCCTGGTCAACAACAGCGGAGGCTAAGCTACCGCTAAGCTAACGATAGCATCTAGCTGCAGGTGACGCAAGTGAACCCAGCTAACCCCGACACTAGCGCCCCCGCCCCCCCCGCCCCCCCGCCCCTTCTGCTCACAGCAAACAGCTTCCTTCCTGCTCATTGTGCCTCGTCCTCGCCTGGAGCTAACTTTAAACACACACACACACACACACACACACACACACACACACACACACACACACACACACACACACACACACACACACACACACACACACACACACAGGATTAAAAAGGGAAGTTGACCTGCCTCCAAGTCAGGCTTGGTCTGCGCACAACCCACTAGACCCCCCAGACCCACTAGACCCCCCCCAGACCCACTAGACCCCCCAGACCCACTAGACCCCCCAGACCCACTAGACCCCCCCAGACCCACTAGACCCCCCAGACCCACTAGACCCCCCAGACCCACTAGACCCCCCAGACCCGACCCACTAGACCCCCCAGACCCACTAGACCCCCCAGACCCACTAGACCCCCCAGACCCACTAGACCCCCCAGACCCACTAGACCCCCAGACCCACTAGACCCCCCAGACCAGACCCACTAGACCCCCCAGACCCACTAGACCCCCCAGACCCACTAGACCCCCCAGACCCACTAGACCCACCAGACCCACTAGACCCCCCAGACCCACTAGACCCCCCAGACCACACCCACTAGACCCACCAGACCCACTAGACCCTTCAGACCCACTAGACCCCCCAGACCCACCAGACCCACTAGACCCTTCAGACCCACTAGACCCACCAGACCCACTAGACCCACCAGACCCACTAGACCCCCCAGACCAGACCCACTAGACCCCCCAGACCCACTAGACCCCCCAGACCCACTAGACCCCCCAGACCCACTAGACCCCCCAGACCAGACCCACTAGACCCCCCAGACCCACTAGACCCCCCAGACCCACTAGACCCCCCAGACCAGACCCACTAGACCCCCCAGACCAGACCCACTAGACCCCCCAGACCAGACCCACTAGACCCCCCAGACCAGACCCACTGGACACCCCAGTAATAACTAATAGACCAGTAGGCCCCCTGGGGTCTACTGGTCTGGGGGGGTTGGGGTCTACTGGTCTGGGGGGGTTGGGGTCTACTGGTCTGGGGGGGTTGGGGTCTACTGGTCTGGGGGGGTTGGGGTCTTCTGGTCTGGGGGTCTACTGGTCTGGGGGGGTTGGGGTCTACTGGTCTGGGGGGGTTGGGGTCTTCTGGTCTGGGGGTCTACTGGTCTGGGGTTTTGGGGGTCTACTGGTCTGGGGGGGTTGGGGTCTTCTGGTCTGGGGGTCTACTAGTCTGGGGGTTTTGGGGGTCTGATGGTCTCCAAGCGTGGAACAGGGACAGCAGGAAGTGGGGAATCTCACTTCGCCAGCAAGTGGATAATAATTAGCACATCCATTTTTATGTTTGTGGAGTAGAGACGTCAGATATGGGTTTGGGGGGGGGGCGGGGGGGTAGTCTTGCGTTCCGAGAATACTCACACTTCCATCGCCATAGAGACGTCTCTGCCACCCTCGTTCTCTCCCACTCCATCCCCCCGCCTCGCTCTCCGTCTCGCTCTCTATCCCTCTCTCTATTTGCATCAGTCGTTAACACGTTTCGTTCATCTTTTATTCTCTCTCTCTCTCTCTAGATATATCCGTCTCTCTCCCTCCCCCACTCTCTCTATGTGTCCATCTCTCTCTCTCTCCCCCTCTCTATATATATATATTCCGTCTCTCACTCTCTCCCACTCTCTCTCAGTCCCCATCTCCCTCCCCCCCCCCTCTCTCTCTCTCTCACTTCACACATGCCCCCACAAACACGGCCTCTCCACCAATCAGAGCGGGGGATCCGAGCCAGCACCCCCCTCTCCTTTGATGTCACGTTGCCTGGTGTGAGGGCTCGTTAGGCAGCAGGGCGATGAGGCATCGTTGACTCATTACATCACCATCGAAGACGGGATGCCCGCATCGTCGTGTAAACCCGTGGTGACGGATCCTCCTTGGTCGTGTCGCTCGGTCGCGAGGTGTGAAGACGAACGCCGGCCCCACGCGTCACGCTCTGGTGTGTCAGTGCTTCCACACACACACACACACACACACATCGTCTAACGTCCGGAGTTGGAGCCTCATGCCGAACCACTAATCACACCGGGTGATTAGTGGTGTGTTGCTCGTGGCTACAAACCACGAAGCAGACCGTGTGTATTTACACAACCTTAATGAGTTTGATCAAACCATTAGAACATGTTCTAATCAACTTATAGCTGTAGCTGATATGCAAGTGATCTCGGGGGGGCTGAAGCCACTAACTGGTGAACCGTGTGGTTGATAGACTGCGGAGCAAGGTCCATTTATTTATTTATTCTCTGCTTCAACGTACGTTCCCCGTTCAGTTCACTAGGAAGAACCAACCAAAGATATTAATCACCAATCTCCTCACAACCACATATTGATATCAGGTGATCCCCATGTTGGGAACCACCTAATTCCCTAATGTGTTACAGCAGAACCTCTGGTCCAGCAGTCCTACTGGGTTATAGAACCTCTGGTCCAGCAGTCCTACTGGGTTATAGAACCTCTGGTCCAGCAGACCTACTGGGTTATAGAACCTCTGGTCCAGCAGTCCTACTGGGTTATAGAACCTCTGGTCCAGCAGTCCTACTGAGTTACAGCAGAACCTCTGGTCCAGCAGTCCTACTGGGTTATAGAACCTCTGGTCCAGCAGTCCTACTGGGTTACAGAACCTCTGATCCAGCAGTCCTACTGGGTTATAGTAGTCTTAGGTTATAGAAGTACTACTGTGTTATAGCAGTCCTACTGTGTCATAGCAGTCCTACTGTGTCATAGTGGGAGTGTATGAAGCTCCAGGAGGTGGTCTCGAGGATCACTCCATTGCCAGCGGGGGGGGGACGGGGACGGGGACGGGACGGGACTCACCTCTGGGCCGCTCTCCCGCACGTGTCCCGACTCGCTGTCGCCCTCCGAGAACGACCCCGACTCGTCGCTGGAGTTGGTCGCGTACGACCGCTCGCACTTGATGGTGGGCGGCCCCTGGCCCAGGAACATGGAGTCGGCGGCCCCCAGCGCACAGCCCAGCCCCCCGCCGTCGGGCGGCAGGTCGGGCCCGTGGTCGCCCCCCAGGCAGCGCGCGGCGTTGGAGCACGGCGAGGAGGAGAACTCGGACTGCGGCAGGCTGCAGGGCGAGCCCCCACTGCCGTCCTCGGCGAAGGAGCAGGACGAGCAGGAGCTGGAGGTGCGGGTCCGAGCCGCGCAGGGCGGCGACCGCGGGCACACCTTGATGGGCACAGGGCAGCTGGGGCGGGGCCGCGGCCGGCCCGGGAGCGGGGCAGCCGCGCCGGGCTCCGGGTAGGTCTGGGTGGTGGGCAGCGACTGGCTGGACCCCGCCCACAGCCCCTTGGGGGTCCCGGGGGGGAACTCCAGAGAGGTCCCGCCGGGGAAGGAATGCGCCGGGGTGCCGAGGCGGTCACATGACCCCGAGGAGAAGATGACGCTGCTGCGCCGGTCGAACTCCGCCTCCTGCTTGCAGACGGCGTCGCAGGAGGCGGACCTTAGGGAGGGGAGGGTCGGGGGGGAGGAGGGGGCGCTGGGGAAGGGCCTGAAGGGTCTCCGGTGGTCCCCCTGGGACGCGGCCCGGTCCGGGGCGCGGACCCTGTTGGCGAACACCTGCCGGGGCAGGGCCGGGGGGGGCGGGGACCCGGGGAGCTCCGCCCCCTTCCTGAAGAAGGCCCGGAGGCAGGAGGGCGACTTGGGCCTCTTGGCTCGGCCGGGGGGGGCGGGGGGCTCCGTCTCCATGGTGATGGCGCCGTCCTGCTCCTCGCCGGACAGGCACAGCAGGACCGCCTCCTCCTCCTCCTCCGGCGCCTCTTCGTCCTCGTCCTCGTACAGCCGGGGCTCCTCCTTGATGCGGGCGGCGGGCGGCCCTCCCATCACAGGCTCCGCCCCTCCGACCCCGCCCTCCTTCACGGGGAAGCCTGAGTGGCTGGAGTGTGAGGGGGAGGAGCCCTGGTCGTGGTGGTGGCTGTGCTTGTTGCACGCCCACTGGTACTTCCTGTACTTGGGGCAGCGTGGCAGGTCCGACGCCCCGTGCTTGTCAAAGTCCGGCCGAGCGTCTGCGTGGTTACCGTGGTGACCGCGCTCGCCGTCCGCCCGCCGCCGCGCCCTCGGCGAGGAGGAGGAGGAGGAGGAGACGGGGCGGGGCGGCTTGGCGGCCGCGGGCCGCACGCGGCCATCTCTGGCGTCATCGTCGTCGCCGTCCTCCTCGGGGTCCGAGACGTTCATGTCAGTCGCCGCCGTCGTGGTCTCTGCCGCCGTCGTGGTCTCTGCCGTCATCGTGGCGTCCGTCGTCGTGGTCTCCGTCGCCGTGGTCTCCGTCGTCGTGGTCTCCGTCGCCGTGGTGTCCGTGGTGGCCGCCCCCTGGTGGCCCGGCGGCGGCGGTGCCGGCGCCTCGCTGCGGAGCTGGTCCTCCAGGAAGCGGAAGCAGGAGTCCTCCAGGTTGTGCATGCGCAAGAAGCCGGCGCAGCGCACCACCTCCTGGATGTTGTCCCGGCTCAGCACCAGCTTGGCCGTGTAGGCGAACTGCAGCAGCGGCGCGAAGCCCGCCGCCGTGACCTGAACGGGACACACGGAGACAACGTGTTACCGTCTGCTACGGTTACCGTCGCCTCGGTTACCGTCGGTTTGGAACAAGTCTGGACCTTGGAACAGGTTGCAGTGCACGTGAACAACGGGTGTAGAACTAGAGCAGGTGTAGACAGCAGAACAGGTGTAGACATCAGAACAGGTGTAGACAGTGGAAGTGGTGTAGACATCAGAACAGGTGTAGACAGCAGAACAGGTGTAGACAGCAGAACAGGTGTAGACAGCAGAACAGGTGTAGACAGCAGAACAGGTGTAGACAGTGGAAGTGGTGTAGACAGCAGAACAGGTGTAGACAGCAGAACAGGTGTAGACAGCAGAACAGGTGTAGACAGTGGAAGTGGTGTAGACAGCAGAACTGGACGGTGCAGCTCAGAACAGGTGGAGGCCCTTGACAGGTGGAGTTACTAGGTAAAAGGTAACCGGTAACATGGTGCGTTCGGTTTCAGTCCCAGGAAGACGATTTGACACACCATTTGACGATTTCTCTGAATCTAAACCAATCTGAATGTTTTGAGGGTCTTAAGCTAAGCAGGTTAGTAGCGGTGTGAACTGGTCCTCTCTAGTCACCCCGGGCGGTCTGGTGTCAGGTCATCACGGCGGCGTAGGGCTCATCTCTGTAGCCGCTTAGCCAAGGATGTGTGAAGCGAGGGAAGCCGCCGATTTGGACTTAGCAGGAGCTAATGAGGTAAGGCATGATCCCGCACCAGACAGGCATGTGTCCCGCCCCGCTAAAGCCCTTAACGAGCCCCTAACGAGCAGGGGAGGACGCAGACTTAGCAGCGAGGCACGTTCCTGACGCTCAGGGTTCACGCCCAGGCCGTGTCTGTTCTTTTAAAACGCTTCACAGAGCTACCAGCGTGGACCTCCTCCCGCGGCCCCCAGCGGCGGGATAGCACCGTGATCAAAGCCACCGAGGAGACCCGGAGCAAAACTAACCAATCACAGAGAGGTTCACTCTGAGGCGCGGCAGACTGACGTTTGCTCCGCAGAGCGATTTGGGTTCTGTTCTGTCGCTTAAAGAGAGCCCCCAGATGTTGGCGTGATGGCGTTCATGTGGTTTTAATGAGACCCCCCCCGGTTTACCAATTGTTGAGTTTATGCGTTTGTTTTCGTTTTTCAGCGAAGGACAACGGGAGAGAGATTCAGTGAGGCTGAACGGGGTGTGTGCATGTGTATTTGTATGTTTGTATTTGTGCGTGTGTGTGTGTGTGTGTGTGTGTGTGTGTGTGTGTGTGTGTGTGTGTGTGTGTGTGTGTGTGTGCGCGCGCTAGGTGTGTACCGTGCGCGCGCGTACCAGCGGACTAAATGCTTGATTTTCAACATTACACATATTACTTTTGACTACATGTAGTTATCTATTCTAATAGAGGTCGCCGTTTAAAACCTCCCCAATCAGAGCCTCGTTAGGGAGGCACTAACGAGGTCACTGCCGCCAGACTCCAGTCCTCTGAGTGACGAGGAGACGGAGGGCAGACCTCAGCTGTGTTATCGACGCTACACACTCTGATCCGTCTGCTCTCATATTGCTGCTCCAGATCAGAGCGAGCCGGCTGACTGATTAGTGGCTCGATTCAGCTTCCGTGAATCATTCAAGTATCTTCACACACTCAGAGAGAGACCGCAGCCAACCGAAGACACCTCTGACCCAGAGAGAGACAGTAGTCC
>NC_044068.1:2749716-2774716 GCF_902167405.1 Gadus morhua
AGGGGTAAACATGGTATTTCCCATAATGCATCACTTTACCCCAGATCCTTCATCTAAACTTAATCATCTCTAACCTAAAACCTACATCTATGCAGCATCCATCTTGACCAACATTAGTGTTACACTTTAATTGTTAACACTAAACGACAGGGAACCTCAAACCTTAAACTATTCTGCACCCAACACATAACTGGAAAAATCCAGTTCCATCTCTCCTCCTCCTCCTCCTCCTCCTCCTCCACCTCCCCCTCCTCCTCCTCCTCCCCCTCCTCCTCCTCCTCCTCCACCCCCACCACCAGCCCTGGTCCCGGGGTCTGGCCCCCCTCCCTTTCCAGGTCTACTGAGGGTCTGGGTTGGGGGTGTCTGGACCGGGGGAGCAGACAGGGCGACGCCCCCCAGCACAGAGCACGAGATATGGCGGCGTCTCCAACGGTTACAACCCTAACGAGTCTGATCCAATTAGACGGGGAATTCGAGCCGCAGCCACGGTTGAGCACAAAGGTGGAGAACTAAGGTGGAGCACCAAGGTGGAGCACCAAGGTGGAGCACTAAGATGGAGCACTAAGGTGGAGCACTAAGGTGGAGCACTAAGATGGAGCACCAAGGTGGAGCACCAAGGTGGAGCACTAAGATGGAGCACTAAGGTGGAGCACTAAGGTGGAGCACCAAGGTGGAGCACTAAGGTGGAGCACCAAGGTGGAGCACTAAGGTGGAGCACCAAGGTGGATGCTGATCTCCGTGGGGACGAGGAGAGGAAGGGGAGGACGGAGGCTGGCTGCGTTTACACTCAGTTTCATCACTTTGGCAGAGAGACGCAGCCAGGAGAGAGAGAGACGCATCAAGAGAGAGCGCATGAGAGGGTGAGAGTGAGAGGGTGAGTGAGAGGGGGAGGGGGAGAGTGGGAGTGTGAGAAGGGGAGAGTGAGAGGGGGAGTGTGAGAAGGGGAGAGTGAGAGGGTGACCCTGTCTATTTATGTGCCTGCGTGTGTATTTGTGTCTGCGTGGGTTTGTATTATTTCGCTGTCTATGCTCAGTCTAGGTGTAGTAGTTGTAGGTGTATAGTAGTAGTAAATAGTAAGTAAGTAGTATATGTAGCAGAGGAAGTAGCAGTAGTAGTAGCAGTAGAAGTACTACTACTAGTTCTAGTTGTAGTGCTATAGTAGTATTAGTAGTACTAGTAATAATAGCAGTATAGTAGTAGTAAAGTAGTAGTAGTATTGAGTCTTAAATAGTGACAAAGTGCGCAGTAGTGGAGGTTGTCACGGCGATGCTGGCTTTGTTGACGACCAACCGACTGCGCTGTTGCTAGGTTAAGGGCAGGTTAACGGACAGGTCACCGTAGATACGGGGAGAGAGCTGATCAAACAGAGGCAGGTCCTGCTGTGGGTTCATGTTAGCACTCAGGTGTACTCCAACGCCAGGACGCCACGCACTAACCCAGGGGAGGAGGCGGGGCTAGGAGGTGAAGCCACACCCCCTCCCCTAATAGGACAGAAGAGGCGGGGCTAGGGGCTGGGGCCACACCCCCCCTGATAGGACAGAAGAGGTGGGGCTAGGTGCTGAAGCCACTCCCCCTCCCCTGATAGGACAGAAGAGGCGGGGCTAGGGGCTGGGGCCACCCCCCCTCCCCTGATAGGACAGAAGAGGCGGGGCTAGGTGCTGAAGCCACACCACCTCCCCTGATAGGACGGAAGAGGCGGGGCTAGGGGCTGGGGCCGCACCCCCTCCCCTGATAGGACGGAGGCGGCGGCGGGGGCGGGACTCACCTGGTCGGGCAGGCTGAGGACCAGCCCGTCCTCGGGGTGGGCGAGCAGCGTCTGCAGGAAGTACTCGCTGCAGGCGGCGAGCACGGCGCGGTGGGCGCGGAACTCCTCCCCCTGGGCGCGCACGCGCACGTCGCACAGCAGGCCCTGGGCGCGCTGGGAGCTGAGCGCCAGCAGCACGTTGCTGCAGTGCACCGTCGACTCGTACACGTACAGGGACGCCTCGGGCCGCGCCTCCACAGACATCCCGCTCACGCCCTGCGGACAGACACAGGGGTCAGGGGTCAGACTCAGGGGTCAGACAAAGGGGTCAGGGGTTAGACACAGGGGTAGGGATGCTCGTTGATGGGAAAAATCATAATCACGATTATTTTGGTCAATATTGAATTCACGATTATTCAAACGATTATTTTTGAGTTTGAAAACATGTTGTGTTTACTAAGCATGTCTCTCCCAAAATAAACTTTGTAACTGAGAACTATCAAATTTCCCCTTAAAACTATTTACACAAAATTGTCAAAACGAAAATCTTTCAATCTAAAATAATGTACAGATATGTATCCAGTTGTTCTGCCCTTTCTATAAAAAATTAAAAATAAATAATAATAAAAAAATTAAAATCGAAAAACTTGATTATGTTAATTTAGTGATCTTTTGACGCTCAAATCGAAATCACGATCAAAATTCAATCAATCGCCCAGCCCTTCTCAGGGGGGGTCAGGGGTCAAACACAAGGGGGTCAGGGGTCAAACACCAGGTGGGGTCAGGGGGACAGACTCCACGGGGGGAGATAAACGGACTGCAGTTATACAGCGTCTCTCTGACCAGTGGCCACTCAAAGCGCTTTACAATATGGCATTCACCCATTCATACACACATTCACCCATCCATACACACATTCACCCATCCATACACACATTCACCCATTCATACACACATTCACCCATCCATACACACATTCACCCATTCATACACACATTCACCCATTCAGCCATTCATGCACACATTCATCCATTCATACACACATTCTCACTCAGACAGCGGAGTCAGCCACGCAGGGGGACAGGCAGGTGTCAGGAGCAGTGTGGGTGAGACGTCTCGCTCAGGGACACCTCGACACTCAGGCCCCGTCCACACGAAGCCGAAACCGTTCCGGTTTCGACCTATCCGGTTTCGGAGTATCTCCGTAAAGACGGAGTCAAGCGAAACCGGGTAGATCTGTAGAAACGCTGTAGTACACATGCCAGGCCCATAAGGGGCGCTGCTTCTGCTACAGAAATCCAGAAGAAAATTAAATAAGAAGAGGCGAGCATGCGCATAAAGGCTGCCCCCAGCGGCTTCGTGTGGACGGAAGGAACCGTACAAGACCTTTGCGGTTTCGCCATGAAATCGGCTTTGTGTGGACGGGGCCTCAGCTAGGAGGAGCCGGGGATCGAACTAGCACCCTACCAGCCAACCCGCTAGCAGCCTACCCGCTCTACCTCCTGAGCCACATGCCGCCGTGTGTGGGTTCTGTGTGGCGTGGGTAGGCATGTATGGGTATCAGCCCATGGGACTATTTGTGCGTGTGTGTGTGTGTGTGTGATGGAGAGAGAGAACATGTGTGTGTGTGTGTGTGTGTGTGTGTGTGTGTGTGTGTGTGTGTGTGTGTGTGTGTGTGTGTGTGTGTGTGTGTGTGTGTGTGTGTGTGTGTGTGTGTGTTTGTGTGTGTGTTGGAGAGGGAGAGAGCGTGTGTGTGTGTGTGGTAGAGAGAGAGGGAGAGAGAGAGAGAACGTGTGTGTACGTGTGTGTGTGTGTGTATGGGAGAGGGAGAGAAAGAGAGTGTGTGTGGATGAGGGAGAGGGAGGGAGAGAGAGAGCAACAACGTGTGTGTGTGTGTGTGTGTGTGTGTGTGTGTGTGTGTGTGTGTGTGTGTGTGTGTGTGTGTGTGTGTGTGTTTTGCAGCCAAGCACAGAGAGTGTGTGCATTCCACTGAGCTGACATCACCACTCTCAGCCTGAGAGCGCACTGCCTCATGATTCAACAACAGACACCAGACTGAGCCCTCCTCCTCCTCCTCCTCCTCCTCCTCCTCCTCCCTCACCCCTCCTACTGCCGCTCACCCTCTCCTCTCCCTCCTCCCTCACCCCCCCCTCTTCCTATTCTGCAGATGAACTCACTCCCCCCTCCGCTAAACATGCATGCAGAGATTCACAAACACACACTCACACACACCCACACCCTCAAACCCACCTTCACACCCACACCCTCACACTCACAAACAGATTTTGCATTGAAGCAAAAAGCAGGAAGCTAATAAAATCAATTATAAAATATGTACGAGACGTTATACACACCAAACACGCCGTCTGCAGAAACCACACCTCAGCACACATGTGATTAGCGTCCTGCTTTACTGTTTTAATATCTCCTCATCCAGCACCCCGTCCTCCAGGGGGTTCAGAGCCCGTCTCTGGGCCCCCCGATGAGACGCCTCCTGCAGCCGTCTCATGTGGCAGCGGTCTGGCTCCTCCACACGCCAGCCTCTATTTAAAGGCGGCTCCTGTTATTTGCGTCGCTTGGCGCAGTGACCGGCCTACAGGGCCTCTACTAGAGCCTCTACAAGAGCCTCTACAAGAGCCTCTACCAGTGCCTCTACAAGAGCCTCTACAAGAGCCTCTACAAGAGCCTCTACAAGAGCCTCTACCAGTGCCTCTACCAGTGCCTCTACCAGTGCCTCTACAAGAGCCTCTACAAGAGCCTCTACAAGAGCCTCTACAAGAGCCTCTACCAGTGCCTCTACAAGAGCCTCTACCAGTGCCTCTACAAGAGCCTCTACCAGTGCCTCTACAAGAGCCTCTACAAGAGCCTCTACAAGAGCCTCTACCAGTGCCTCTACAAGAGCCTCTACAAGAGGCTCTACCAGTGCCTCTACCAGTGCCTCTACAAGAGCCTCTACCAGTGCCTCTACAAGAGCCTCTACAAGAGCCTCTACAAGAGCCTCTACAGGAGCCTCTACAGGAGCCTCTACAGGAGCCTCTACAGGAGCCTCTACAGGAGCCTCTACAAGAGCCTCTACCAGTGCCTCTACAAGAGCCTCTACAAGAGCCTCTACAAGAGCCTCCACTCAGCGGAGAGCAGCACCGGAACCGTCCACACTGCAATGCCATTGGCTGCCGACCAGGACCTCCTCAGACCCTATTGGCTGCCGACCAGGACCTCCTCAGACCCTGAGACAACACGCGTCACGGTTCTGTGAGGGTCCCAGATCGTCTCCACGACAACGCGCGTCGCGGTGCTGTGAGGGCCCCAGATCGTCTCCACGACAACACGCGTCGTGCGTCTGTGAGGGTGCCAGATCGTCTCCATGACAACACGCGTCGCGGTGCTGTGAGTGTCCCAGATCGTCTCCATGACAACACGTGTGGTGGTCTGTAGGTCCAAGACTGTGGACCTTCAGGACAGACGGCCGGGGGGCGTGGTCAGACCGGCCAGCTCTCCGGAGCCCTCCGGTTCGCTGCGGAGACATTCCTCCGCCCGCTTCCAAGAATAATGAGCCGGTCTTCCAGGAATAATGTTTCCAGATGCGGTGAGGAAACCCTGGAACTCTGAGGAAGCGAAAACATTCCCGTCTCCTCCATCCCGGAGCGACTCATGCTTCCTATGGATTCACACGCTGAGAACGAGGGGGGGGGGGGGGGGGACCAACGCCCAGTCATACTGCTGCAGGTGGGGGGGGGGGTGATGGTGCCCAGGTAAGAGCATGCACATCCAACACACAATAACTGGTGCCATGAGGGGACGCGTGGAGACCGGGTGATGGTCCCCTGCTAGTTCACCGGCTGGAGAACAGAGAGTTGATGAGAACGAGAACGAGAGCGAGACAGAGTGACAGAGTGACAGAGTGACAGAGTGACAGAGTGACAGAGTGACAGAGAGACAGAGAGACAGACAGACAGACAGACAGACGCATCGGTTGACCTCCAGTTTCTCTCTAGTTCTCTCCTAGTCTAATAATCCCTCAGTGTCTTTCTCCCTCCCGCTCTACCTCGCTCTCCCCTCCATCCTCTCTCTGCCACTTGTGACACCAGAAGTGGCAGTGTCCAACCGGATGACAGATCCATCTATCATCACTGCAATGACAAATTGACCAATCATAGGAGCAGATTATCGGAGCAGAATCACTCAGATGGTTCAGAGTGAAGGACCGAAGGAGGGTCCATGTCTCACTCTGTGACCATGCAGCCCAGATGAAGGCAGAGGTGACCCCTGGCCTTATAGTCCAGGAGGCCCGGGAGCCCAAGAACCAGCAGACAGGAGACCGGCCCTCATGATGCGGAGGATTAGGTGTGAACCCTAAACCATCCTACTCTGCTTTAGATACCCATAAACAAGAGTAGGGGGCCACAACGTTTTAGTTTTCCTGCAAATTCCTAATTTCCGATGGTCTTTTGCCGGCCGGAAACATCCCATTTAAATAGGATTAAAAATATATATGAACAGTTTTTGAAATGGCAAAGGTGCCGGCTCTCTTATACTCATTTGTAGACGGTTGTTCATTAGTGTGCAGGTTGGTGATCAGGCTATGCAGGCCTTCAGTCCATCAGCAGGTGGATCACAGACACTAGGATGGAGAACACCTCCAGGAGCTGCTGGGTGTGGCACATCCCAGTCAACCAGTGCCGCACATCCCAGTCAACCAGTGCCGCACATCCCAGTCAACGAGTGCCGCACATCCCAGTCAACCAGTGCCACACATCCCAGTCAACGAGTGCCGCACATCCCAGTCAACCAGTGCCACACATCCCAGTCAACCAGTACCGCACATCCCAGTCAACCAGTGCCGCACATCCCAGTCAACCAGTGCCGCACATCTCCGGTGAAGTAGGCTGAGAAGTTGCACAAATATGAATAAATAAAAGTTTTTGCTCAGCCAAAGCGAGAATAAAACACAATACTAAATTATTCAGATCGAGACCAGGAAGAGTTCAGCGACGGTTCTGGAAGCATTGAACAGGAACGATCAGTTCAGACCGGATCTGGCCCCAAAGGTCTGGTCCGGGCCCCGGGTCAGAGCAGAGATCTAGTCCGGGTCAGGGTTGGAACAGAGGTCTGGGCCGATAATGTGAGATAGGGTTGCTCGATTATGGGAACAATCATAATCACGATTATTTTGGTCAATATTGAAATCACGAATATTCGATACGATAACGATTATTTTTGAGTTTGAAAACATGATGCGTTTATTCAGCATGTCTCTCCCAAAAACTGAGAACCCTAACTGAGAACTTTGAAATTTCGCCTTAAAAAAATACACAAAATGGTCAAAAAGAAAATGTTTCAATCTAAAATAATATCCAGTTGTTTATCCAGCTGTTCTGCTCTTTCTATAAACCATTAAATAACAAAATAACAAAAAAAAAAAAACGAAAAATTAGATTATGTTAATTCTTTGATCGTTTGACGCTTAAATCGAAATCACGATCAACATTCGATTAATCGCCCAGCCCTAATGTGAGATCATTTCAGAGATCTTGAAGCCCTAACGAATCCACTCTCTGGAATCCACTGGGTTATTTATAGATCTTATTTTTAGAGAGCCGCACGGCTGGACCTGCTAGCAGAGTGAGAGCCCAGCCGAGAGACGTTCCCACAGCGGAGAAGAACAAAGTCCACCGAGACTGAAGGATCTGACACTTGTTCCCATGATGCATTGCATCTTCATCACACAAATCCTCACCTTAACATTACTGTCTCCAACCTACGAGGCTAACATTGTCAAATAACCAAAGCCAGTTGCACTGCATTGCAGGAAATAAGCAAGAAAGGAGGTCTAATCCAGTTTACACCCGTTTACACAAATTACCAAAGGACTCCTAAATTTCTTAGTAACGGAGGCAACCAGGCGGACACGCTGCACCAATCACGACTAAAACATCAAAAAGAATCGCACCTATGCAGGGCATGCCCTTAACCAATCACAACGGGATATCGATTCTCATCCAATCAGAATAAAGTACATTTCTAAAACAATCCGCAAAAATGAAAACAATGAATAAATTAGAAACAGATTGCAAAACAATAAATGAATCACAACATTGCAAAAAACGATGTTCAAACTGCACAGCAAACCTTCCCGATCCATAAAGTTCCTCCAAAGCCATCGACACCGACATGCTGAATAACGGTATGATCTCATGTCGTTACCTCAGCAGAACGCGAGGCATGGCCTGAACTCCACCCGTCGCTCGGTAACTCTCAGACGCTCCCGTACTTCTATCTCCCGGCGGCTGTGAGGGGTGGCGGGCTATGACTGAGCAACAGAGGTGTGAGCATGTGTGTGTTTGTGTGAGCGTGTGCGTGTTTGTGTGTGGTGCATGCCAGTGTATTGTCAGACACTAGAGGGTTAAATGCGGCTAGCATGAATCATGACTTCCCATGAAGGCCTGCATTGACTCATGTTGCCGACTTATATGGTCACGTCCCCCACGCGTTATCTATAGACCTGTCACATTCCCCCTAGCACGTCTGGCCAGCAAGCTAGATCGGCATACTCCCCCTACTATGTCCAGCTAGCAAACTAGCCTGTCACACTCCCCCTAGCATTTCTATCTAGCCACCAAGCCTGTCACACTCTCTCTGGCGTCCAGCTAACTAGCTATGCCTTTGTGTGTGCACGGTTGTGTGCAAGTGCATTTGTTTTTACACGCTTGTATGTGTGTGTGTGTGTGTGTGTATGTGTGTTATATGATATGATATGCAGGCTGCAGGATTCACAGGAAACCATGGCAAAAGGACAACACATCATCACGTCAACACCTAAAGTTAAAATGTTAGTCTACACCTGGTGACACCAGAGCTGACCCACGCACGGAAAACATGCTGAATGTCAGCTCACCACAAGCCATCACACCTCAGTACACTTTCAGAAACTTCACATTGTCGTCATCCTCCTCCTCATCATCATCATAAACAACACCACTCTGGTAAACAAGGACGTCATCAGAGGACGCCAGCCCCCCCCCCAGGATAACAATAAGGCTGGTACATCAGCGATATGAGTTGGTGTGTGTGTGTGTGTGTGTGTGCGCGCGTGGGTGTGGGTGTGTGTGTGAGCGTGCGTCCGTCCGTCCGTCCCTCTGTGCGTGTGTACGTGCGTACGTGGTTCTGTATTTGTTAAAACTGAAGAAATAACAGCCTATCGTCATCCATTCATAAAGAAACAGACCTCCACACTCATTGAAAGATCACTGAACGTCCAGTTCTTCTTTTGGTCACTAAATACAAACCATTCATAAAGTTCTTTCTCTGAACAGTAGGACAACAGTCTAATTCACAAAACTCTCCCTCTCAGGTTTGTAGTTCGGTTTAACATACAAGTATGTTTCAGCTAGCAGTGGTCACATGACCCGACTGGACCAATGGGAGAGCCATAGCTGGTAAGATGACCCAGACAGCACAGCATGAGCTAATTAGGGAACTGACGTGAGGTTGAAATACACACACACACACACACACACACACACACACACACACACACACACACACACACACACACACACACACACACACACACACACACACACACACACACACACACACGTGTATTTCTACAGTGGTCGGTCTGCAAAGCGTTAATTTGAAACCTTAACAGACAGACACAAACAGAAAAACAGAGCTGGTGAATACTACTGGTTGATTTTGGTACAGATCCCGGCCCTAGCGATGTGATTGGTCGGAACAGATGTGAAGGTAAAGAAAGTGACGAGCAGAGATTCCCCCATATCTGAGGTCGCCTGCCAGGCGATAAAGAACCTAATGTAAAGTTTCAGGTGTGAAATTAAAGCAGATGTGCCCAAGGTTGGTTCAGTGCCCCGATGAGTCAACACGAGAAGAGAAAGCTAACCGTAGCCAACCAGCCTGTCTGAAGGGGGTTTCCGCCAAGAGAAAGTGCAGAAAGTACGACTATGTGCACTTTTTGTGGTGAAGTGTCACTGACTACCTCATGGAACCACATGACGCTGCGAAGTCATTTTACCGCTGAATTCGTGTCATCAAGGTGCAGGTAGGGGGTGAGTATGTTGCTCTTGGATGCCCCGGACATTGGGCATCGAACCAGGAACTGTTGGGCTGGGAGCCAACATACTATCAGTCCGCAGCCTGCTTTGATTAGATTCCACCATCATTTTGAGGTGAAGAAGCCTCATTACTGAAGCCACATAACAGTGGCTGTTTGACATGTGGTCGATACCGTGTGCATTAATCCCATCTATTCAAAGCCGAATCCAATATGGATTGACTTTAAATCCAATCTAGATTGACTTTAAATTCAATTTATAATCGACTCTACATTACAGCACATTTAAAGTGACGAGGCTAAGGCTTCGACTTTAAATGCGTAGAAGTGATGCTAGCCACGATGTCTCCACTCGCCACCCAATCAATAGTCATCCACATGGCCATCGATTGCTCCTCAATAAGACGCTGAATCTGCAGGGGGGCCAAGAATTTCAAGTTGTTAGCATCAACCGTAGCCACACGCTTTAGCTTGCTTGCATCGTCGCTACGTTCAACAGCTCTCGACCAATGACGTGTTCGCGTACAGCGCACCGAGGCTTCTGATAGGCTGTCGTCGTTTAATACGATGCTTCTGATGTCCTTCTGATCAGGACAGAATGTCTGCCCGGCTCGGCTCAGCTGATCCACTGTTACAACAGAGAGAGTAAAGGGTTTTCATGCCTTGGAAGGTTTTGTTACTTTTTGTTATTAGCCGGGTTTTATCAACATTTATTTATGTTTTTTTAATTGCTGCAAACAGGGAAATCTTTTGAATTCACCGGACATTTATTGAAGCATCAGTTGCCATTGCTGTCAGGCTAATATTCTAAAAGATGGATGAACCGCTGATCAGATGTCTTGTTGTCTGGGCTACACCCGGCCAGCGCCGCCAGACAGCAAGACACCAGACAGCAAGACACAGCATCACCAGACAGCAAGACACAAGACAGGACCACCAGACAGCAAGACACAGCATCATCAGACAGCAAGACACCAGACAGCAAAACACCAGACAGCAAGACACAGCATCACCAGACAGCAAGACACAAGACAGGACCACCAGACAGCAAGACACAGCATCATCAGACAGCAAGACACCAGTCAGCAAGACACCAGACAGCAAGACACCAGACAGCAAGACACAGCATCACCAGACAGCAAGACACAGCATCACCAGACAGCAAGACACAAGACAGGACCACCAGACAGCAAGACACAGCATCATCAGACAGCAAGACACCAGTCAGCAAGACACCAGACAGCAAGACACAGCATCACCAGACAGCAAGACACAGCATCACCAGACAGCAAGACACCAGAAAGCCATGTGGATGACTATTGATTGGGTGGCGAGTGGAGACATCGTGGCTAGCATCACTTCTACGCATTTAAAGTCGAAGCCTTAGCCTCGTCACTTTAAATGTGCTGTAATGTAGAGTCGATTATAAATTGAATTTAAAGTCAACCTAGATTGGATTTAAAGCCAATCCATATCGGATTAGATTTAGATTAATGCACAGTATTGTCAATGGTTATCTCATCCGGTATCGACCACATGTCGAACAGCCACAAAACACGCGGGGCACGTGAACGTATAATAATAATAATTGATCAGTTTTTTATAGCGCTTTTCTAATTACTCAAAGACGACTGATATAAGTCGGCAACATGAGTCAATGCGGGCCATGGGAAGGGAAGTCATGATTCATTTAGTGTCCGACAATACACTGGCATGCGCCACACACACACACACACACACACACACACACACACACACACACACACACACACACACACACACACACACACACACACACACACACACACACACACACACACACACACACACACACAAACAGATGGCAACACCACCACTTTTCCACCTCCGTCTCGAAAGAACACCTCCAGATCAAAGGGATGCACAGCGAAAAGCGAGAGCGAGGACGAGAGAGAGCGAGAGCGAGCCAATTCTCATTGGGGGGGGGGGGGGGGGGGGGGGGGTACCAGCCCCCTCGCATGCAAATCAGACGGTTTGTGGCCCCCTGGGATGCCGGGTATGGGGCAGGACCTCCAGCGATGCGAGAGACCAGGTCTGGCACCCCCCCCAACACTCCACCACACAATGACGTCATCAGCCCGCCACCAGTGAGGTCGCAAACGGGGAGGTTCCGAAAAGGCCCCCACCACCACCTCCACCAGCCGCCGCCTCCCCTCCACCCACAAGCACCACCTCCTCCAGCCTCCACCAACTTCTACACCGTCACCACCAGCCTCTCATGCCCCCACACCTCCTTCCCCCCCCCCCCCATGACCACCATCTCCTCCCCCCCCCCCCCCCCCCCCGGGAGTGCCTACCCTCTGGAGGGCTGACGGAGACTGACGGAGGCCGACGGAGGCCGCGGGGTCTATTCCCGGAGGCGAGGTTCCTCTGCGGCCCAAATGACAGACCTGACCGCGGCCAGCGGAGGACATTTAGCGTTCCCACCCGCCGCTGTGGTGGGGCGGCGTTCAGAGCAAGCCATGATTGGCACCCTGCTGCCAGGGTTCTCCGGCCCCCGCCGGGGTCCGGAGCGGGGTTCCGGTTCCCTCCCCCCCCCCCCCCCCCTCCCCCTCCCCCCTCCCCCCTCCCTGGCCTCGCGGGCGGACCGGCCCAGAGTCCGGGTTGTCCGCCTGCGTTTGGAGTCCCAGACTCCGCCCCCGTCTGGGCTCTGAGCTCGCCGTTGAGGTCAACCTCCCCCACGCTACAACGGGATCCCGGGGGGGGAGGGGGGGTGAGGAGGAGGGTGAGGAGGAGGAGGAGGAGGAGGAGGAGGACCCGAGCCAAGCCGTTTGTTTGTGGCAGAGACCGGGCTCTAAGCCCTCTGCCGTTTTTAGCGGGCTAATCCTGCAATGGTGGATTTATAAAAACCGGCCGGACGCCGCAGACGACTAACACAACACGAGACGGTGTGGGCGTAGGACGCTGTGGTCTGTGGTCTGTCTGTCTGTCTGTCTGTCTGTCCGTCCGTCTGCTCAGACAGGGAGCTGGCGTGAATCACGGGGCCGGGTCCAGGATGCCCCGTGACGAGGCTGGACTCGCAGATCCATCTCTCTCTCTCTCTCCCTCCCTCGTTTAGATCCCTCTTACCCTCTCTTTGGTCTCCCACCCTACCCCTCTCCTCCCCTGCCTCTCTCTCCCCCGCTGCTTCTCTCTCCCCCGCTGCCTCTCCCCTATCCTCCTCGTCTGCGGGGGATGTTCTAGACCTGAATCTAAGCTCGCCCACTAAACCCCACGCTGTAAATGCTGTCTATTGCAGGAGGAAGTGGTGAGGCCTCCCAGGGTCAACACAGAGAGAGAGAGAGAGAGAGAGAGAGAGAGAGAGAGAGAGAGAGAGAGAGAGAGAGAGAGAGAGAGAGAGAGAGAGAGAGAGAGAGAGAGAGAGAGAGAGAGAGAGAGAGAGAGACACAGAGACACAGAGACACAGAGAGACAGAGAGAGAGAGAGAGACCCCACTGACAGTAGAACTGTGATCAACTCTAACTAGACAGGTCAGCGTGGTTGGAAATAAGTTATTTAGGGTCAGAGCTATCCAAGTTATCGAAGGAAAATATGAGTGATAAATCAAAAGCGATATTACAATCAAACACACACACACCTGATCAATACACGCCTCTCCCGATCCCATGAAGCAACTCACGGCTGATCGATCAATCAATAGACCCGTGACCTCTCTGCTGGCAACACGTGCACGCTCACCACGTGCATGCTCACCACGTGCACGATGAAGGTCAGGCACGTTTAACCCTCTTCACGCTGGGAAGTCAATCGCCCCGCTGTTTGAGGTCACTCTATCGATCAGTGATGCTTGGCAGTTCTGTAGAGTGACCAGCAGGGACCAGTGATGGTTAGTGTTTTTTTAGAGTCACCAACAGGACGGTGTATTTGGACCATGGTCTGTTCCCCAGCTGGAGGGTTTTGGGTTCGATTCCCATTGTCCTCAGTCTACCAGAGGCATCCTAACCCCTACCTGCTCCTCAATGACCTGTCTCTGTACTGTCTAACCCCTACCTGCTCCTTAATGACCTGTCTCTACTGTCTAACCCCTACCTGCTCCTCAATGACCTCTGTCTGTACTGTCTTAGCCCTACCTGCTCCTGAATGCCCCTTCTGTGTTCTGTCTAACCCCTTGATAAGTGTCTGCTAAACATGAGATTCACAGAGAACCATAACAGCGGTGAGACCTGGCCTGACCTCTGCAGTCACTCTTTCCACCGCCAGCGGTGATGATTATGGGCTGTTCCTGCTCCAGGAAGAACGATAACTCAGCGTGGTCGTAAACCCTGTGGCCGGCAGACATCCCGGGGACACGCTGGGACCTGTGGAGCTACGCCATGTGGTGGAGCTCTACCCTCGGGTGGAGCTTTACCCTCAGGCCTGCTCCGCCTTCAACACCACCAACACCACCTCCTCCACTCTCTCCTCCACCAAGTCCTACCCCACCACAACCTCCCCTTCTCCCCCACCAAAACCTCCTCGCTCTCACTTCCTCTCCCCACCACAACCTCCCCTGGATGAACTTCCCTCGAGCTCAGGGCGAGTTCGTCGGAAGCCTCCCCACGCGGGGCCTCACCTGCCTGGGCAGGGAGCGTGAGGGACTCCCCCTCCCTCCATGGGGGTCAGCTGAGGTAACGCCTGACTTGGCCTTCTGACGGCTCTCAACCACCAGGGACTTTTCCCTCTGGTAATACTCAGCTTGTTCTGTTGTGGGAGTCCTGAAGGTAAGTCAGAGCATTGCCTCGGTTATGGGTCTTTATAGTCTTTTTTTATTGTTCTGATTTTTTCTCTACGTTAAAATGTTCACATTACCCTTCAAACAACACTCGAACAAAAGTCTAATCTCTTTCTGCGACCGAAGACCAGCAACAAGCTTGTAGAGTCTCTCACACACACACACACACACACACACACACACACACACACACACACACACACACACACTCTTTCCAGAGGTGCGTTGCAACGACAATATTTCACTTCCTTCTTCCCTTTGGAACGGTGAGCTCACTCACTGCCTCAGGAATCTGCCAGTGCAACGAGCTAGTGACTCTGTAGCACCATGCTAGTGACTCTGTAGCACCATGCTAGTGACTCTGTAGCACTGCGCTACAGAGTCCCTAGCATGGTGCTACAGCGCCCCTAGCATGGTGCTACAGAGTCCCTAGCATGGTGCTACAGAGTCCCTAGCATGGTGCTACAGAGTCCCTAGCATGGTGCTACAGAGTCCCTAGCATGGTGCTACAGAGTCAGTAACAGACCGAGGCTTTGTGGGGTGAACCTCCACGCTGGGTTCAGCCTAACCCCCTGGACCGTCCTCCTGAATAAATCAGAGCAGGAGCTCAACCTCACTGCAGACTAGTGCAGGCTAGTGGACGTCAGCAGGAATGGGAACACACACACTTTCTCACAAACACACACACACAGACATACACACACACATAAACTCTCTCACAAACACACACACTCAAAAACATACGAGTTCAGTCATCACATGCAAGCGCACACACTCACACACATTTATATGAAGACATTGAGTCATTCATTTGCACACACACACACACACACACACACACACACACACACACACACACACACACACACACACACACACACACACACACACACACACACACACACACACACACACACACACCTCTCAAGTCATTCTACATCCTCTGTGGGTGACTCATATTTTGCAGAAGAGATCCAGGGTGAGTCAGAGAATGTTCCACATAGCTAATAGTAGCTCCCCCCCCCCCCACCGCGCGAATGGCCACCTCTCTTTCCTAAGAACAACAGCTCTCATGTGAGCGGCTCTTCTGCTGCTGGTGGAACACATCCTCATCTAACATTAACACGTTTGCACACGTTGAGCTCGCACAAACACAACTTATGTCAGGGGTTCCCAGAAGCGCTGGTGTAAAGCAACGACAGATCAGCAGGAGCGAGCTCATGAACGCCTAGACAGATGTCCAACGGTGAAAACGTAGTGTTTTCAGTTTCTTCTCGGTTTCCAGAGCCGGTGGCCTGGAGCAAAGACAACCGAACACAAGCAAGGGGATTTCTTGTTGACTAACCGACGCATCGGTTTCTTAAATCCACACTTTTGCGCGTGTAAAACCACTCATTAAAACAACTTATTTCAGTAGTTCCCGACCCATTTTCCCCAACAAGCCTCCACTGTTGATGCAGTTAACGACCTTAGACGAGGCTTTGAGGCCCCGCCCACTCTGTGCTTCAGCCCGCCTCCACCCCTCCTCCAGGAAGCGGGTGGTGCAGACGGAGGACATGTGCATCGTTCAGTTTGGGGGGGGGGGGGGAGGGTGTAGCACATCAAAGCCTCCACATTTATACTGTCCAACCATGTTCCTGACTCTCTCTCTCCCTCCCTCTCCGTCTCTCCCTACTCCTCCATTTCTCTCCCTGCCTCTGGACTCCATTGAAAGAGGCAGGATGTAGGCTACTGAAATAGGGGGGGGGGGGACCCTGTATCCATTCCAGTGGCTCTCTCTGACGGAGGTACCCTAGAGCACATGTGACATGGAGGGTCTCCCCCCCTCGGAGGGGTCCCCCCCATCCTTGTGGCAGTTCATTATTATGACCATGAGTACTACTGGTACTCACATTCATCAGTTCATTATTATGACCATGAGTACTACTGGTACTAACACTCAGTTCTGTCACGATACTACTGGTTGGGAAAATGTTAAGCTGGTGGGTAACTGGTTGTCGTGCTAACTGTGGGAGTTGCTCCCTTGATTGGCCTTGATGATGGTCACCTGACGGATCCAAGATGGCGGACAGAAGAAAGATGGGGTCTGGATAGACAGCATGGTGCCCAGACTGTGTTACATTCAAAAACCATAAGACTATTCACCCTCATACGAGGACAATAACAGAATTAAGGATTCCTACGGTGGAACCTGACCGTTTGTCAAGTGTTTGTCTATGTTATATGTCAAACCGTAACTGAATGGGACAGCTACCGTTTACCCCAACGCTTGGGCTATCCCCCAACAAGGGAGAGAAGGATCAGAGACCCAGGTGAGGCACTTCTCACGTGGCCGGAAGCTAGTTGCCTGCCAGCTGCGGTTTGCTACCATTTATGTGTCTCGACTCCTGCCTAGACAGAGAGACGTTTTCAATCAACCTGGTCTCACAGGAATCCATGAAATGACTACGGTCGGACGCTTAACTCGAAATCCGTGGACACATCACGGAAACACGCCGATTTCCGTGATGTGGCCACGGAATTCGCTACAATGCAAGTTAATGACGCTGATGTTCCGTGTCTCACACACGGATCTCCGTTTCAACGAGCGAGTCGACCACGGGGGCTTAACTCAAAACCCGGGGTGGTCTCACTGAAACACTTAAATTGTCCTTGTTGTGTCCACGGAAGTTGCTCCAATGCAAGTAAATGACGATGATATTCCGTGGCACACACTCAGATTCCCGTTTCAATCTGTGTGTGTGCCACATTTGACCACAGCGGGGGCTTAACTCAAAATCCGCGGTGGTCTGAAGGAATCACTTCAATTGTCCGTGATGTGGCCACGGAATTTGCTCCAATGCAAGTAAATGACACTGTTATTCCGTGGCTCACACACGGATATCGGCGTGTTTCCGTGATGTGGCCACGGATTTCGAGTTAAGTGTCCGACCGTATTCATTTCACGGATTCCTGTGAGACCATGTTGTTTTCAATATACAAGTGGGGTTGTGACAATTCATTATTATGACCGTGAGCACTACTGGTAGTCACATTCATCAGGTCTGGTGCCTCATGAGCAACAGATCAGATAGTGAACAATGTGGGTGGTGGTTTTTGTTCAGAGAGAGAGGAAACAAACCAATGACGAACACAATTAAAGAAAACAGGTCATCGTGAAATATTAACATAACATAACATACATAATACTTCCATTCATCATACCTGAAGGACCCTTCAGTCTGAAACTCCTTCGGCTAAGTGTCAGCTTGCCCACGTTGGTAATCTCTGCACGCTAGATTGAATGAGTCATCTTTGATTTGATTTGATTATGGATAGGTTTGTTTAGGAGAGCTGGGGATTGCCACTGATTTCTCTAGTATATTAGACTCTGATTCACAAGGTCCCGATTAAATTAGTCTTCCGTGATTCGTTTTGATTCAATATCAAAATTGGTTCGTTATATTTAATTTACAATACCGAGAGAACTAATGGTGTAAATGATAAAAAATAACCCTTAAACCTAATGCATTATTGCAAACATATATTTTAGAAGCATTTATTGCCATATTTGTTGACATTCTCTTTTCAAATTTAAAAAAACCTTTATCTGGGGCTGTGGCAGACCTGTTATAATTTTGATTAGCCAAAAAACTAAAAGAAAAAACAATTACACAACCATGTTGGAATTGTGCTCCAGGGACATTCTGGTAAGTTGTGGCCGGGGTCTGTCATCTTAGGGATGTTGACTCTTAGGGTAATATAGGGGTTGAAGATCATGGGACACTGGATTATCAACTCACTACCAACACAAACCCTTCCTTCCAAGATGAAGACATCACTGCCACTACACATTAACCAAAGCCAGGGTTCCCCCTGTTCCTCGCTGTGCGTCTGGTCCAGCAGCAGCAGCAGACGGGGGCTTCTCTATGCAGACGACATCAGGCTGTACTCAGCTAACGTCACATGACTTGGCTGGAGGGGCCGCAGCGATGGACCCCCACGGGACGCCACTCAGGAGGGGGGGAAGGGGGGCAACGATGTCACAGCCATTCATCTCTGCATTATTCCTGCTATTGATTAAGCAGCACTCCATCTTGTCTCCCTCTCTGTCTCCCTCTCTCCGTCTCTGCCTCTCTCGCCCTGCGTATCACATGACTCCGCAGCAGACTCACATCTCACTCTTTCCCCTCCTCAAGAGGCCGCGGTCGCCACCGGCGCCGAGCCGATCGATCAACTGATCGATTGGACCATCGTCGACACAACTGAGGATGATCACGTTCACACGGTCTGCGAACGTCTGAACGCACACTTCCTCTTTCTACGCTCCTCTGCTTGGCACCAAAACACCAATCTATTAACCATCCCATGTCGTCGTGACAACAATGCGTGACCAGCAGAACTCTGCATCGATGACACAAGTGGAAAAATGTAAATGTAAACCCCCCCAGCCGCTAGTTATTTGTGATCAACAGCTGTTCTTCAGGACGGAACAAACACCGATGAGAACCAACGCCTCTTATCAACGTGAAGAAAGATCACAGCTGCTGAAAGGTCTGAGTCACAGAGAGACCTGCTGAAGTGTGGGCTGCATCCATCCGCCACAATGTGAAGTAAGTACAGCGCTCTGACGTCAGCAACGACCGCCGCCGCCCTCCCCGTCACACACGGGCAGCGCTCAGGGGATCCTCTCGATCTCGTCAACACGGGGGTTCGGCCCCAGCGCTGCGGCATCACACGAGCACCCTGGAGCCGTTCTGGTGTGGCTCCCCGTTCCACCTCACTGACGACCTCATCAGAGTGGCCTGGCGCTCCCTCTCCCAGTCTCTCCTGCTTCTCACTGACGACTCCTCAGAGTGCACCCTCCCGGTCTCTCTCTCCTCCCTGTCTCTCTCTCGTCACTGACTGCCTCATTCCTGTCTCTCTCTCGTCACTGATTTCTCTCTCTCCTGGTCCCAGATGGGCCCCAAACCAAGCTGGGGTCTCCCTGTCTGACCAGACCCAGCTGGGGTCAACCTAGAGGGCCCAGACCAAGCTGGGGTCACCCTGGGCCCCAGACTCAGTTGGGGTCACCCTGGGGGCCCCAGACTCAGTTGGGGTCACCCTGGAAGGGCCCAGACCAAGCTGGTGGTCTCCCTCGCTGGGGGGCGGATCAGGGAAACCCCTGGAGGATGTGGGGAGATAAACGAGTCCACAAAGTGAACCCCTGACCTCGGGCCGTTGAGGCCACCAACGACACGAACCACAGAACAGCCACAGATAAAGGAACCAAGCGTAACAATCTAAAAAAAAATCCAAGATTTCCCATTTGTTTTTGTTCTATATTTCTATTCTGATCAGTGTGAGTACTTCAGGCTTTCGTGACGTGTGGATCGCTGCAGTCGTTGGCGTGTTGAGCGCGCTGAACCTGAACCTGTGTGGTCTCCCTCCACCTCAACCTGCAAGCCTCATGTCCTGTTTCCTGTTTCCTGTTTCCTGTTTCATCTGTGCGTCAATAAAGAGGAAGAGGGGCCCAGAGGCGAGGAGAAGGACTCAGACCACAGTGGAGTGCGACACATATGATTCTGCCGAAAGCAAAGAAGCACTTTGATAACTTGACCCAAACCTCAGTTTACCCATATCACCGTGGCAACCACGAGTACTACTGACTATTAACCCTTTAGAAAACGCTTCGATCAAGCAGCAGCTCCCAGGGAACAGTTAGGGGTTAGACAGTACAGAGACAGGTCGTTAAGGAGCAGGTAGGGGTTAGACAGTACAGAGACAGGTCATTAAGGAGCTGGTAGGGGTTAGACAGTACAGAGACAGGTCATTAAGGAGCAGGTAGGGGTTAGACAGTACAGAGACAGGTCATTAAGGAGAAGGTAGGGGTAGACAGTAGAGAGACAGGTCATTAAGGAGCTGGTAGGGGTTAGACAGTACAGAGACAGGTCATTAAGGAGCAGGTAGGGGTTAGACAGTACAGAGACAGGTCATTAAGGAGCAGGTAGGGGTTAGACAGTACAGAGACAGGTCATTAAGGAGCAGGTAGGGGTTAGACAGTACAGAGACAGGTCATTAAGGAGAAGGTAGGGGTAGACAGTAGAGAGACAGGTCATTAAGGAGCTGGTAGGGGTTAGACAGTACAGAGACAGGTCATTAAGGAGCAGGTAGGGGTTAGACAGTACAGAGACAGGTCATTAAGGAGCAGGTAGGGGTTAGACAGTACAGAGACAGGTCGTTAAGGAGCAGGTAGGGGTTAGACAGTACAGAGACAGGTCGTTAAGGAGCAGGTAGGGGTTAGACAGTAGAGAGACAGGTCATTAAGGAGCAGGTAGGGGTTAGACAGTACAGAGACAGGTCATTAAGGAGCAGGTAGGGGTTAGACAGTACAGAGACAGGTCATTAAGGAGCAGGTAGGGGTGAAACAGTAGAGAGACAGGTTATTGAAGAGCAGGTGAATTTAAAGGTGTTTCAAACAGCTGTTACATTCCAAACAGAAATAGCAACAACGAGCAGTTTCCCACTTTGTAACGCAGACATGTCTTTTCTTGTTGTTTTTAAAGTACATAAAGATCTCTTCAATTTGGAGGACGAATAAAGACGCTTAGTGAACTATTAGCATGGCTCCAGGAGTGTGAAGGATGTCAGCGGAGACTAAAGGCCTCCACAATACGCTGGGAGTCCCCAGTCCACAGCACCGTTAATCAGTACCGAGAGCTCATTCAGACCTTCAGGGAGAAGACATTCAACCTCTGCTGCCTTCACAGAGAGGAGGAGAGGGGAGGGGGGAGGGAGAGGAGAGGAGGGGGGAGGGAGAGGGGGATGGGGAGGGGGGAGGGAGAGGGGGATGGGGATGGGGAGGGGAGGGGACAGAGGAGGGGAGAGGAGAGGAGAGGAGAGGGAAGTTAGGACTATCATAGTACAATCAGACAGCAGAGTGTAAGAGAGCATCATCATTAAATACTGAGTCTGGCACCAGTGAGATCTACACACAGCTCCTACTACAGAGAACACCACAGCAACCTGTCCACCCGGGGTCGGTCCTACCAGGGGTCGGTCCTACCAGGGGTCGGTCCTACCAGGGGTCGGTCCTACCAGAGACCTGTCCTGTTGCTTCAGTGCTGTGAGGATGTGTTTAAATAAAGGAGTGAACGGACTTTACTTAACAGCACTTAACACTGAGCTGCCGCACACACACACACACACACACACCACGCGGTGACCTCACCTACGGTGGTTAAGGCTGGGGGCAAGAAGGGGGAGGGGCCTAGGGGTCATGCAGGGGTCACATGGGTTCACCCTGGGAAGTGGGCCAGGGGGAGGGGAGAGGAGGAAAATGAAAAACAAAGAGAAACTACTGAAGGGGGGAGAGAGAGAGAGAGAGAGAGAGAGAGAGAGAGAGAGAGAGAGAGAGAGAGAGAGAGAGAGAGAGGGGGGGGGCAGAGCGGGTAGGGCCAGCCTGAGTCAGACGGGGTTCGGTGAGTTCAACGAGTAAATAAGAGACCAGTCGCTCACGGTGCATTCCTACACCCCCCCCCCCCCCCCCCCCCCCCTCTGGGGGATTCCTACACTTCTGGGGCCGCTGTGTTCAACGTTTCCAGAAACTACTGCCAAGGAGGAGGAGGAGGAGGAAGAGGAGGAGGAGAAGGGCCCGGTCAGCCCTGCTGCAGGCTCTCGCCCAAAGAGAGAGAGTTGGGGGAGAAAGAGAGAGAGTTGGGGGAGAGAGAGTTAGGGGAGGGCGAGAGAGTTGGGAGAGAGAGAGAGTTGGGAGAGAGAGAGTTGGGAGAGAGAGAGAGTTGGGAGAGAGAGAGTTGGGCGAGAGAGAGAGAGTTGGGAGAGAGAGAGAGTTGGGAGAGAGAGAGAGCTGGGAGAGAGAGAGAGCTGGGAGAGAGAGAGAGCTGGGAGAGAGAGAGCTGGGGAGAGAGAGAGAGCTGGGAGAGAGAGAGAGCTGGGAGAGAGAGAGCTGGGAGAGAGAGAGAGCTGGGAGAGAGAGAGAGTTGGGGGAGAGAGAGAGCTGGGAGAGAGAGAGCTGGGAGAGAGAGAGCTGGGAGGGCGAACGAGGTTCCCTGCTCTGAACTGATGTTGTGTTCGGCAGCAGAGGGAGAAAAAATAGAAAAGCGGTCTGGAAAAAGAAGAGAAGATGGAGTCATGGTGACGCAGCGGTGGGTGGCAGACCTCCTAAGGACCTCCTCAGTGGGAGGAGAAGACCTCCTCAGGACCTCCTCAGTGGGAGGAGAAGACCTCCGCAGTATTCTTTTACTTAGTGCACCAGTTGCTTGGAATGAGTTTCAGAAACCATCGTCAAACTTGCTGCTTTAAATTTCACTTGCTAAGTTTAAGTCATGTCTGAACCAAACATTACAAATTGTCTGCTCCTGTTTTTAATTGTTTTTAATTTCTGAATTTGTTTTATGTCTCTATTGATTGTCTGTCCTATGTTAATTGTGTGCTGTGACCAGTGCTCACTTGTAAAAAGAGATATCAGTCTCAATGGGATGTTTCCCTGTTTAAATAAAGGTTAAAATTAGAGGAGCATGAGGAGTATGAAGAGCGGACCTCCTCAGAACCTCCTCAATGGGGAGCGGACCTCCTCAGAACCTCCTCAATGAGGAGCGGACCTCCTCAGAACCTCAATGAGGAGCGGACCTCCTCAGAACCTCAATGAGGAGCGGACCTCCTCAGAACCTCCTCAATGAGGAGCGGACCTCCTCAGAACCTCCTCAATGAGGAGCGGACCTCCTCAGAACCTCAATGAGGAGCGGACCTCATCAGAACCTCCTCAATGGGGAGCGGACCTCCTCAGAACCTCCTCAATGAGGAGCGGACCTCATCAGAACCTCAATGAGGAGCGGACCTCATCAGAACCTCAATGAGGAGCGGACCTCATCAGTGCGTGTGCGTGCACACACGCACACGCACACACACACACACACACACACACACACACACACCCTTCAGGTGAGTTACAGCTCGGCCGTCGTCAGGGGAAACCGCTTCCCTTCCGTCATCAGCCTTCAGACGGCTCTGGCGTTGTCATGGGGACGGAGAAGCTTTGGCACATGACCACGGGCCTCCTTCAGGTCCTCTCATCCGCCCTCCACAAGGGAAGGGATTAGAGTGGGGGTTGGGGGGGCATGAGAACCAGTAGAAGCTGTGGGGGGGGGGGGGGGGGGGGGAGGAGGAGGAGGAGGAGGAGGAGGAGGAGGAGGAGGAGGAGGAGCAGGAGGATGTTTTTGTTTCTGCCCCCGGTTCAGATCTAGGGAGGGGGTCGCACATTCCTGAGCAGGGGGGGGGGGGGGGGGGGGTGCTGAGGACCTGTGAGAGCACCGTCCTCCCGGGGCAACACAATGGGTGAGGGGAGAGGGAGGGAGGGAGGGAGGGAGGGAGGAGGGGTCAGGGAGGGAGGAGGGGTCAGGGAGGGAGGAGGGGTTTTGCAACTACTGATATATTCCGAGGAGATTTTGGGAGACTCTCCGTTTTCAAATCAACACACACACACTGACGCACACACACACACACACACACACACACACACACACACACACACACACACACACGCACACACACACACACACACACACACACATAAAGGTTTCCACGACGACGGGGATCCCTGGAACGCTGGCCTGTCCCCGCCGCCGTCGTGGAAACCGAGCCCTGCGCTCAACAATGAGCCACAGCTCCCACCGTGGCGCTCCGAGGCCCGTGGCGCTCCGAGGCCCGTGGCGCTCCGAGGCCCGTGGCGCTCCGGCCCCCTGGCGCTCCGGCCCCCTGGCGCTCCGGCCCCCTGGCGCTCCGAGGCCCGTGGCGCTCCGAGGCCCCTGGCGCTCCGGCCCCCTGGCGCTCCGGCCCCCTGGCGCTCCGGGCCCCGGCCGCCGCTCTGCTCTCCGCTCCGTGTCGGAAGGTAAACAAACGCCGGTCCGACCGCGAGACGACCAGGAAGGAGACACGCCTTTTGTCGGCGCTACGGCCTCCATCCCCCCCCAGCCTCTCTCTCCCAGAGCCGGGGGTCTAACCACGACGTTCCTGAACCGTTCCTTCTCAAGGGCTTCCCATTCAGGCCTGGGACCGCCGGGCCGGGAGGAAGTCCCACCACCCAAAGAATAGAGAGGAGAAGGGAGCAGTCATCCCAACACCCAGCAGCCCCCCCCTCTCCCCCCCCCCCCCCCCCCCCCCCCCCCCCCCCTTATACAAGGGGGACCCTGTAGGTGTCACAGCACCCAGTAGGATTGTAATTCGAGCATAAGGAGGAGCAGAAGGAGGAGGAGGAGTAGGAGGAGGAGGAGGAGGAGGAGGAGGAGGAGCAGAAGGAGGAGGAGGAAGAGCAGAAGGAGGGGGAGGAGGAGGAGGAGGAAGAGCAGAAGGAGGAGGAGGAAGAGCAGAAGGAGGGAGGAGGAGGAGGAGGAGCAGAAGGAGAAGGAGGAAGAGCAGAAGGAGGAGGAGTATCAGGAGGAGAAGGAGGAGGAGGAGT